>NC_142042.1:42742026-42896623 GCF_982192425.1 Myodes glareolus | reverse complement strand
ACATACATATCTTGAACCATTTCCTCCTAAATCCTTTCTAATGGCTATCCTTTCAACCAATCTATTTCATTAATTAAATACCAGTGAATTCCTACTGGTTACATTTCTTTGGACTATCCTGATATGTTTAACACTTCTAAAATGTCCTTTCAAAGGTGCTGTTTTCTATCCGTGGGTACTCCAAATTTTATATTCTTTCTTGCCCATTCTGATTCTGTAGACTTCCCATCTTCCCATTTCTGTTATGCCAATCTTGTCTTGTGGCTCTTGTAGCTTAGATACATTTATATATCTTCATCCAGTCTCATCTATATGCTAATGACTCTCTTAAAACCTCTGTCAATCTCTGTCATCAATCTTGGCTTCAGCCTTTTTTAGCCAGTTACAATTTTATTGCTTTCAATATAAAGCAGTCATCTCAAATTCAGAATATGTAAAATTAAACTTACCATTCTTCTTTCTTAAGCCTATTATTTCTACATGAAAAATTAATAATTGTAATATAAATACAAATTATGAGATAAATTAGTTAACTTAAGTATGCATACTCCAATGTATTTATTACTTTTTTAACATTGAAAATGAAATTAAATATTCAATCTCTATTTGTATACAGTTGAAATGCTGCACTCATCACTTATATGAAACATTAAATTAATATATAACCTCCTCTGCTTTTTGGTTCAAATAAGATACACCATAATCTGTCTAATTTATTAATTTTGATTGTCAGTACCTAGTGAATTTTGTATTGGTTGTAAATAAAGAAGATTCTTCGGCCTTTACTCTTTTATTTATATGCTTCATAAAGAATAACTGTGATCTCAATTGACTTCCATATCTTAGCAAACTACTTCATTTTCTTTTTGATTCAATTTAATATTTGTTAGTGTTTTTCCTCTATATATGTCTGCATTGTTTGCATCTTTGCTTTTGTAGACCAGAATAAGGTGTTGGATCCCCAATACAAAGCATATCCGATGGTTTTGATCCGTCATGTGGGTGCTGGGACCCAAACCTGGGTCCTCTGAAAGGATAGAAAGTGTTTGTAACTTCTGATTCATTTCTCTGACTTGCGTATATATTTAGAAACATCAGGGTAAGTGTTGATTGGGAGTGGTTCTAAAAATAAAATCTTTCTCCTTCTAGAAAATATTGAGAAGCTGAGAAGTACTGAAGGCGACTGACTTCACATTCATAAATGGAAATTTCAAAAGAACATCAATGGGAGTTCCCACATCTACTGTTTCTCAACAGCTTATGCAAGCATGATTCTCTTATCCTAAAAAGTTTTTGGCTATATTCTCAAGCTGATGCAGCTACTGAAAGTAATTATCACACCCTTGGGTTCCTACAATCCTTGGAAAAAACTGACTTTCTTATAACACTTCCCAGAACTTGAGACTTCATTAGTCAGTTTTCCTGAAGACTGATATCATACCTCAATTACATCCCTCAGCTAAAGCTTAGTGATGTTAAAGGTGAAATTAAATTCAATTTTAAAGACTTTCATGGGCACTGAAATTCACAAAAATTAATTTTTGAATTATTTTTCTCTCATACCTGTATAATACATAAGATTTTTTCCTTTTTATTTCAATAAAGTCTATGGTGAAATTAGAGTACCATAAGCAATATTTCTATGACAAAATGACTCCTTAAATATTTTTTACTCTAGCCTTTTTAATTTTTATTTTATTATATTTTGCAAGCAACATTTCAAAATATTTCATTCAGTTGATTGTAGGTGTTCTTGAAGTTCAGCTTTGAAGTAGACTCTCTTGGAATTTTAAGCAGTGAAAAACAGCAACAAACAAGGAGAATGAAGGTTAACAAACAAGTCTCACTGATGTATCTGGCCACATTTTTAGGAGGTGACTCACTCTCTTGCCTTGTATTCATGATATGACCAGTGAAAAAAGCAATCAAAACTATACCATATAAAAGTAATAGGAATATTGCCTCAACACTGAATGAAAAGTTTTATGTTTTTTCTTTGAAAAAGAAGTCTTAAAAAATAAAAGCTTTCAATAATCTATACACGAATAAATATAACAAGAAGCAAACATTTATAATAATGATTAAAATAGTTTTTAATAATGAGTATAAACAAAATGAAATAACATAAAACTGAAGGGAAAGAATGAGGGAAAAATTTCAGAGCTAAGATTTCTTTACTCATGTTTGTTTACTTCTTTGACAAGGCATGAGACATTTTAGGTCTGGGGAGGAAGTAAGATCAAAAGCCTGACCTCTTCCCACTGTGCAAATGAATATCTTCCCTTGAATGTCACAGCCATAGGCAGTTCCTTCAAATTCACCTAAGGAGGAGTAACCTTGTCCAAGTCTGATTTCATTGCTTTTTATGTTTCTTGAATTCTTGGAACATGAATTTCTGGCTGGTAATCTGTGCTGGCTGCCTTGGGATACAGGTAAGCATCGTCTCATAACCTTGAAGAACATTGAGAAATATCAGCCTTGAAGAATGGTCCAAACTGAATTTGAAAGGATTGAATGAACAAAGAATTTGAACTCTATTGTTAAAACTATCTCTACTTCTCATGAGCATTACCCTGTGCTGTTTTTTTTCTTTATTAAATAGGTACACACCCCTCTTTCTGACACCTCTGTTTGCAAGCCATGCATAAGGTAGTAGAACTGATAGCTTACAGATAGTTTTGAACTTTGTTTTTTTGTTAATTACTTGGAAGAGCTAAAGTCGCCTTGAGAATCAGTTTTATGGAGGTTTCCATCACACACATCACACACACACACACACACACACACACATACACTCACATGCAGACCTAATATACATATAATTAAACATATATACAATTTATTACTATATGTACTAAATCTACTCTAATGATTTACTATTTATTTATTAACATTATGGGCTAATGTTCACTGAGTCATTTCCCAACACCTTTCCTTTATCTTATCTTAAATCACACTGACATTTATGAGAAAATATGACTAGTGGGTTTTGTGTTATTAAAATATTCATTAAAATATATAAGAATTTTCAGAATTGTCAAGTTTTGTGCAGCTATATTGTCCAACAAAATAATTTGAAAAAAGTAAGAAAGCTTACGTTTGAGGGTTTGGAAGGAGGAAGCAGAAGCAGGAGTGGTATAATTATATGATAATCTCAGTAAAAGGACTAATTTCAAAATACATTTCATAGAGTAAATGTTAGTCCTAACCAAATAAAGGTTTGCTTGTTTATTCTACTATACGTTAAAAAAAAACAATGAAGTCATTACTCTGATTTCCCTACGTGGCTATGCCTTATTGAAAATTCACTTTTCTTCCAACAATTTACCAAGGTATGAAGAGCGATAGTCACTCATACGGACTTTTTGTGAGATTCTCCTTCGCCATATTTCATTTTCCTTTTTTATTTCCTATTGAAGCTGCTCTTATGTACTGCTTTTTGATGGCACTCAATGTTTACTTTATCATTCTGACTATTAAACAGAATATTTTACACAACAAGTTGCATTTTCAGTTTGTGTGTACTAAATACGTTTACTTTGTAGTTAAGATAATTTGTATTTCATTGTCTGCCACAGATCACTGTTCATTGATTCTCTGAGATTGCCTTTTATTACTGAGAATTTTTCTCAGGTCACATTTTTCTACTACATGATCCTATTTAACACTTATTTGGTGGTTCCAGTCTTCAGAATTGAATTTCTAGACTGAAACAAATTAATCTATTGATTCATGAACAAAATGGCAACTAAACAACTTTTGAAACTTACATAATTTCATAAATCTCGATTTCTTATGGTGAGGTAAGGGTTCATTGCATATGAGGAAGATGGCAATCACCTGTATGTAGACGCTCCTCAGAAAACTAAATCTGCATTCTGCTTTTCTTGTGTCCACAGGACTTCACAGTGTGGCAAGTTGTATCCTAGCACCGGTTAAGAGAATTTTGGCAGTCTTTGACATCATTGCTATTATTAGGAAGAATTATCTTAATCTTTTTGTACTTCCTGTGTGCCTATTTTGTGTGTTTCATAAGGCTTACCAAAAATATCCCCCTGATTGCTATCTCAGAGATACACATATTTTCTATTCCAGGGTTGAAATCATGAATTGTATTGTTTTATTTAGTTTTTTAACTGAGCTCTAAAAAGAAAATAGAGAAATCACATCACCAGTGATTTTCTATGTAGTTTGTTAGTTTGAAATTAGTTTGGATGATAGGAAATATCTTTTAGATCTATCATGCTCTGCAGTTTTTCAAAGCTATTATTGAACATTTCTCTTGTTAGCATTAGAATGCAAAGAAATGCCAGGTTCATTCCGACCTATGGAAAAGGATGAATTATCAAAGTTAGGGGGATATTGTACTCTTATGTTTCACTCCATCTTCTTCTCAAGATGAGCATCTAAATTTGCTGCATTTTGTAAGTCTCGGGATTGATGGAGGTGAAAGCATACCTCTCTGGTCTTATTTACGATAATGCCTAGAAAAGCACTATGCGTTGACAAGTGCTGAGTGGCAATGCTTTTAAGTTGATGATAAGAAGTGGTTTGAGTGATTGTCATGATGATGGGGCTGAAGATAACAGCAAAGATAAAGTCTTTTCCTTATGAACCTTTTTTTTTTTTCTGGCCAAAAAGCATATCAATAGTTAATGGTGGCTTATTGTGAAAATATGGCAACCACCTTCCATACAGTCTTTTATCTTGTATTTGTAAAGAGATTTGAAAATCTGTCGCTCAGTATTGATAATCAATTGTTCAGAATAAGTGCATATAGTTCATTGTTTTTGTTTGGGGAGGGGTGAGGGAGGGAGTGATTTCCTGAAACACAAGACTGATAAGAATAATACCATTGGTTTAAAAAATATACAAGAGTAGACATATTATTGACTGACATATCTTTTGCACTTCGGACCTTGATAGCTACTTATGACTGGGTCTATTGGCCATATTGGAATTTTAAAGAGGATTAATTTTTATCTTTAAAAGCTTTAAGTGTCAGATGCAACTTCAATTTCTGAGATAATTCAATCATCACTTATTTGAATTGAATGCAAGAACATAAAGCAATCTTTCCTAAATTACATTCATTGTCAACTAATCATTCTAGTGATTTGGCCTAAGAAACTCCATGTCTCTTCTATTTTTCTGTCCAGGAATAGTTATGTCAGAGTTCTACAGGTCTACAGAATCTGTCCTGGTTCCCAGGGCTGCCGGCTTAGGGAATCTTTTTTCCCTTCGCGCTCTTCAGTTCAATTTGCCAAAGGGCTTTCTTTTAAGCCTTCTATGAATGTTTATTTTTATTGTTTCTCTCACTTCTCTAGTGGATAAATTCTGGATTAACTTTCATGAAATAAGGCCTCCTTCCATGATCACACCAGTCACTTCTTATCACATTTTTCATTTGTATTTTCAAAACTTAATTGCAAGACAATGAGATTTTTCAAGTAGAAACTGTGGTTACTTTAATTAAAAGCCCTTTTCTTTGACAACTAAAACAACTTTAGCCTAACAGCCTTGTTTCTTTAATCAAGTCATTAGAGCAAAAGCTCAATAGTACCTAAGAGTGTTCATCACAAATTGCATATTGAATGTGCCTTTATTCCTTCACAATGGACTCCAAGATTAACCAATATTGCTAAATACTGGTCATTGCATATGTAATATCATTAACAAAATGAAAAAAATTTAATTATGTTTTATTCATACATCAAATGTTACCAAATATCTTCCAATCAACTTCGATCTAAAGTTAGAACTTGTTAGTTTTGTCAAGGAAATAGAAGAATATTCAAACTTGAAGAAATTAAATTTAAAAGACTTTAAAGTAAAACAGTTTTGTGGGTTAGCATGATAACTCAGTAGCTAATAACTCATTGCCCTTCCATGGCACACAGGTTCAATACCCAGCACCAATATGCTGGCTAACAGCAGTCTGCATGTCTAGTTCCATGGGATTTGATGTTGCCTTTAGGCCTACACAGATACTATACACATGGTTCACAAACCTACATGCAGGCAAAACATTCATAGACATGAATTAATAAAATAGCTGTTTATTATAAATATTATTTTTCATAACAGATGCAGATTCATTTTTTCTTGATGTTTAATACTAAGGATAATCAACTGGCTGGCATCTGCATTCTCTTTTGCTCTGACCTGATTTTATTACCTTTGTACAGCCCATGTACTTTTATGACAACATAAGCCAGTGTCTGTTAACAATGCTTAAAACTAACTAATTACTGAAATGAATGCAGAAAAATCCAATTTAGTTTCTTTCCCTTGTGGTCTTTTGCTTTCCAACTGCATAAAAGGAAAAACTTTTTTTCCTCCTTGGATATGTCCCTGAATGAACTCTCAATGTATGCAAGAACATTTTCATGCTCCAAGAATTTCTTTACCAGCTACTTCTAGGACATCCTATAATCCAATTCAGTTCTGAAGTATTCTGATTTAATTCTATATTGAGTGTCAGGTAACATAGATTAAGGTCTCAGTTTTACAAAACCTTCACATGCTCAGATATCCATCACAACACTAGGGGTCCCGAATTCTTTGTACTCACAAACTGTAAATGTAGCCCTTCTCCCTGGGCTCATTTCATACCATAGGATAGCTCACAATAGTATGGGAAACACACACGTGATATTTCTCAGTTTGTTATGCGGAGAGAATATGATGACAAACGCAGATTCACCATTGCATAAAGAGTCTTGCAGGTAGGTCACATCATCAGGGCCCCTCCTCAGACTACTGCTTTCATTGCAGTGGTTGCTGCCCTTCTTTGTATAAGAATGTGTCAACCAACCTGCAGTTCTGAGGAAATTTTATGGACTCTTCATTTTCATAGCTGAACTGATCTATGCTACTATCCCTGTGGACCTGATATAGAGAGAAGGACCAATGTTCCTTTCCAAAACCAGGCGCATGGTTGGTAGAGACAGTATATAGCTTGGGCCAGTGTCATGGGAGTTTTTTCTAAGACCCAGATATATGGACAAAGAACATTGTTTCATCTCTAAAACCAGGGACATGCTAGGAAAAGCCAAATATGGCCTGGGACCTGGGCTTGAAGGACTGTGACTTCAGAGCTTGAGAGCTTAATTCTTCCAAGCTCAAGGCGCTATGCTCATCTGTCTCAGTTTTGCTATGCACTCCGTGAGTGACACTCTTAGAATATCCTGTATTCTTCTTGTGCATCATTGTCTGATTAGGCCTACCACTGACTTTGTCATATTGTATGATAATGTTTTGCCAAAATTGTTCCATTTTTCTTTTCAGGAAAACCATGTATAAGACAGTGTACTTCTTACTAAACTTGAAAATGAAAAATGAAATTTATGCCCTGGCAATGCTGAAGCACACATGGGTAGCCCATATACGGCGGTTCTGATGAACTTGTCCATATTGGGTTTCATGGTCTAAGTTGATGAGGACAGCTGATCAGGTCTCTCCCTCAGGAGAGCACCAGATCTCATTTCAGAGGGTTGTGAGCCACAATGTGATTGCTGGGAATTGAACTCAGGACTTTTCAAGAGCAGGCAGTGCTCTTAACTTCTGAGCCATCTCTCTAGCCCTCTTACTAAACCTGCTTGGCATAAAATGTAACTTATAACAGACCTCTCAAACCCAATATTTACCTTCTCTTGCTTCTTTTTTATTTATTTTTATTTTTAAAATTTATTTATTAAAAAAACTCTCTTTTCTCATTTTATATACCAATCCCAGTTCCCATTCCCTCCCCTCCTCCCATCCCCCCCACCTTCCTTGCCATGCCACCCCCACCCACTCCTCAGAGAGGGTAAGGCTTCCCATGGGAAGTCACTGAATTCTAGCACATTACTTTGAGGCAGGGCCAAGGCCCTCCCCACTATATATAGGCTGAGCAAGGTTTCACTCCAAAGAGAATGGGTTATAAACAACCGAGAGTCTGCCACAACCATACAACAGTCACCACATTCAGAGGACTTAGACTGTTCCTATTCTGGTTCTCCTGCTGTCAAGCCAGAGTTGATGAGCTTCCATTAGCTCAGGTAAACTGTTTCAGTGGGTAACCCCATGACGGTCTTAACCCCTTTGCTCATATTATCACTCCTCCCTCTTCTTCTGGACTTTGGTATCTCAGCCCAGTGCTCTGTTGTAGATTTCTGCATCTACTCCCATCAGTTTCTGGATGAAGGTTCTATGATGACACTTAAGATAGTTATAGACCTGACTAAAGGGCAAGCCCAGTTCAAGCTCCCTTTCCACAAAAGCTTAGGGTCTTAGCTGGGGTCATCCTTGTAGATTCCTGGGAATTTTTCCAGTGGCAGGTTTCTTGATATCACCACAATCAGGATACATCTTTCCTTGCTCTCCTCAATCAAGATATCTCTTTCCTTGCTTTCCTTATCTGTCCTTTCTCCATCTTATCCATCCTATTCCCTCAAGTTGTCCTCCCCTTTCCTTTCTCCTCTCCTCCTCCCCTTTTGACTTCCCTTCTTCCACCTACCCCCACACTCCCAATTTTTCTTAGGAGATCTTGTCTTTTTCTATTTTCCAAGGTGATCCATGTATATTTTCCTTAAGATTCTCTTTATAACTTAGATTTTCTGGTGTGTGGACTATATGTTCATTATCGTTCTCTTTATGCCTAATATCCACTTAGGAGGTAGCACCTACTGTGCTTGTCTTTATGGGTGTGGATTACCTCATGCATGTTGTTTTTTTCTAGTTCCATCCATTTGCATGAAAATTTCAAGATGTCTTTGTTTTTAGCCACTAAGTGGTATTCCACTGTGAAAATGTACCACATTTTCTTTATCCCTTCTTTTATTGAGGAGAATCTAGGTTGTTTACAGGTTCTGGCTATTATGAATAATGCTGCTATGAACATAGTTGACCAAATGTCTTTTTAGTATGGTTGAGCATCCATTGTCTATATACACAAGAGTGGTATTGATTGGTCTTGAGGTAGGTTGAGAAACCACCATACTGATTTTCAAAGTGTTTGCCAATTTTGCATTTCTCCCCACCAGTGGAGGAGTGTTCCCTTTCTCTGTACCCTCTCCAACATAGTTATCATTGGTGTTTTTAATCTTAGCCATTCTAACTGGTGTAAGATGGTATCTCTGAAGAAGATATCAGAAAATGGAAAGATATCCCAAGTTCTTGGATAGGCAGTATCAACATAAAAAAAATGGCAATCCAACCAAAAGCAATCTACAAATTCGATTCAAATCTCATCAAAATTCCAACATAATTCTTCACAGACCTTGAAAAAATAATATTAACTTCATATAGGAAAACAAAAAACCCAGGAGAGTCAAAACTTCTGGAGGCATCACCATCCCTGACATCAAGTTCTATTATAGAATTACAGTAATGAAAACAGCTTGTTATTTGTATACAAACAAATAGGTGTACCAATGAATTTGATTCAAAGACCTGGATATTAAATGAAAGACACCTATGAACCCTTGATATTTTACAAAGGAGATAAATTATGCAATGAAAAAAGAAAGCATTTTCAACAACAAATGGTGCTGACAAAACTGTATGTCACATGTAGAAGAATGCAAATAGATCCATATCTATTGCCATGCACAAAACTCAAGGTCAGGGGATCAAAGACCTCAATATAAATCCAGCCACACTGAACCTCATAGAAGTGGGAAGTAGCCTTCAACACGTGGGCACAGGAGACCACTTCCTAAATATAACCCCAGTAGCAAAGACACCGAGAGCAACAATAAGTAAAAGAAACCGCCTGAAACTGAAAAGCTTCTGTAAAGCAAAAGACATAGTCAATAAGACAAAATGGTAGTTTACAGAATGGAAAAAGATCTTCACCAACCCCACATCTGACAGAGGACTGAGCTCCAAAATATATAAAGAATGCGGGAAACTAGACATCAAAATACCAAACAATCAAACTTAAAAACAAGATAAAGATTTAAAAAGAGAATTATCAACAGAAAAATCTCTAATGACTGAAAGACACTTAATGAAATGTTTTTCTGATGTGATTGTTCATTTGCTGTCACTGCTGACAGAAACCTTCCTTTTCATGACTACATGACTTCATGAGTTCATGTACAGCTTATCTATCTCTCGATTTATCCATATTTCGCCTTCCTTATTCAGAAGTTTAAACAAACTCTTGGCTCTTAATTTTTTTCTACTCACCTTTCTGTTCTAACCCAAGCACATCAGGACTCTGGTAACTGATGCTATGCATAGTCACAAGGTTGATAAAAATTAGAATGATTTCACAAGCTTCCACCAATGAATGTAAATGTTATATTTTCAAGAGCTCCATAAGGTAATATGGCAAAGGGTTATTTTAAAATACATTTAATATTAACTAAAAATATAGTGGAGAGTGAATAAATATGTTTTAAATCATCTGAAATTAAAAATACTTACTTTCCAGCAAATCTATATGCTTGGAACAACATGAAAAATATGGAATCTTGCACCACATGATGCTTATGTGCTCATGAATAATTTGCAACCTCAGATATGCATTAAGTATATCAACAAATATGTATAAATATTACATCCAGTTCCACTGAAGTGCTTCTCATACTTTCATAGACATAAGAATAAAATGGAAAATTCAAATTGTCACCCATATAGGCTATGGAGTAACAATCTATCCAGATACCAAAAATACCACATAAATATGTCCAGTGGTTTTCTAAACAAATTGTATAAGTTTCCTGTGTTTTGTGTAAGAAATTTTATGTTACTTAAAGGAGTATAAGTTGACAACTTTTCTGATTTTTCTCTCTAATATCAATGTAGAATGTGTAACATTTAATCATATTCTTTGACCATACTTGATGACTTTCATGTGCCATAGACATATTTCTTCATGATCATGTTATATAGCCATGTTCTAAAGGTTGAAGATGATTGAGGTAAAACTGAATGTGTCCTATAAAGGTAAAATCACCACAACAACGAAAGTCATGAATGTTTGAAGGGGACTTATAGAAAGGGGGGGCTTATTAGGGAAGGGAAGAAAGTTACAAAGGGTGGTGATTATAATTAAAAATATTAACTTTATATATGTAGAACAAAATGAAATTAGTGTTTAAGAAGAGTGTTCTATGTCATGATATTTCCTTTAAAGAAAAATATGTAAAATAAACAAGGGAGTGGACTGAGAAGCTACTCACATACAAATCAAAAAAAAATAAAATCTAATCGTTAAGAGTAAAACCTTCTGCTATTGTTACCATATGATGGTTAAGGTTATTTATTTAAACCTGTATATTAATTATAGAAACTGTGAATAAGCAAGTAGTTCTCCTAGTTGTGGAAATCCTGAGCTCTTGACCACACAAAGCATAGAGTTTAAGTGCCATTCTAGAGGATTCTATTTAAAGCTGTGATTGATAAGGGCCTATTGCTCCAGAATGAGGGGTGAATTATTCCTGGTTCTCCTACACACAGATGCTTGTGGCTCTGGGCTTCAGATGTCAGTGGCCATAGCATTTGGTAGGTAATACAAGCCTTAGTTTTCAGTATCACTGATCACCTGTTAGAATCACAACCATTTCCAAAAGGTCTTTACGTACTGGAATCCTCAGCTCCACAGTGAATAGTGCTAATACCTAAGGCAGCTGTTATCATGGCTCTTAAGCCTAAAGTGTTGGGATGGCATCTTAATCCTAAAATGTCAGGATTGGCCCTTAGCATCCTCTGATATTAAAATTTGTAGATGTAGGGTTTATGGTTACCTTGGCTCGTAAGGTTGGAAACAGTCTGGAGTCTTCCAGTTTTCAGCACTCACAGTTCTTCTCTCTGGTTCGTACAGCCTGTTGCTCTTCATCATCAACTCTACACTCTCTCCTGCCTTCCTGTTACCTCCACTGCTGCCTCCACCCACACTGCATTTGTTCTCTGATCTTTCTACCATCTTCAGTGTCTGCAGCTCTCCAACTCTCTTGTTGCTAGGCTACTGCTATTATACCACCACAGATTCTTCCATCTCTTCTTGACCACTAACCTCTCACAGCTTGTCTAAAGTAAAAGTAAACAGTAAGAGGCTGCTTCCAATAGAAACCTATCATTAACATAAGAGGTGTTCAACAAGGTTCTAATTACGATTGAATCCTGACCTAGATCCCCATAAAGAATCGGGTCACTTTAATTCACCAAAGCAACTAAACAACTTATGAGAGTTCAGGGAAAAAATAATACAATTTTATATCATCATTTAATAAATACTTCTCATCAACTAGATAATCATTGGGAAAAGATAGTAATATTCTTTGAGTAGGAGGAAAAATGAACTGAAAAGGCTTGACATCTGCTATTTTTCATAAAACTTTTACTTAATAATTTGCAAATTTCTGTTGGCTTGATTTCTATGTGTTACTGTAATGTAACTCAGTAGCTTTAAAACTAACAAAATTGTGTGGTGTATGTGTATTTATAAGTTTATGCCATCATGCATGTGTAAAGATCAAAGCTCTACTTTCAGCATCAATTCTCTCCTTCTACCTTGTGAGTTCTGGGCATCTAACTCAAGCTACCAGGTTTTGTGACAAGCACTTTTACTCACTGAAATAATTCACAATCCTTAAAAACAAGACTCCTTTTTGTTTATTTTATGGTCTGAATGTGGAGAAAAACTGATGGCCAATTTTGATTTTATTACATACTCATAAAGAGAGTTTGCTTTGAATATAAAGTATGAATTATCAGCTAGCTGCAACTTGTGAAGATTTTTTTCCTGTGCAAGTTACTAATTAAAATCTCGGTCTGCGAGGCTTTGGTTCAAAGGACAACCCCTGGAAGTACTGCCAACTAGCTATGTGACAAAGAGCAAGTGAACTCCATGTTGAAGACATCAGCTTCCAACTTATAAAATACAAATATTCAGTTTGATGATTCCCTATGTGTATTCAAAATTTCATAACTATTTCCCCCGAGCAAAGGTTCTTATATGAAAAGAGACGACTCCAGAAAGATATATGAAAGAATACTGATGCAGAGGAAATTGAGGTTTATTATGAAGCATTATGATCAATCTTACAGACAATGAAGCACCTTTAAACATTTACATATACATGCACATTTAAGCCCCATTAGCATAATCCAATGAGACTTGTATTTGCACTTACATATGAGGAAAAGAAACAGAAGAAAAATATTTTTCTTTGATTCTCCTCTCTATTAAGTAGATCCAAAGTTTTTAATCACTGGTCTGTGGTTCAACTGATTCTATTGGATAAAAGAGAACAAATTCATATAGGGAAACAGGGTAGGAGGAAGCCAGGTAAGTTCTTCAGAGTTGAGAGAAAGGACTATAGGGCAGCAGAGCCTCGATATACTGTTTTAGTGTTGACATTAAGAATCAAGCAATCCAAAGCATACACGTCTAAGATATTTGTCTTTTGTCGGTATAAAAGAAAATTTTGTTAGCATTACTTTTGCTTTAGAAAACTGTTTTTGTCTAGAAAAGATGGATGAGTAAAGACAAAAATTGGTTTAAATATTATCCCAAATAATTTAAACCTTTTTTTTTTTGGTTTTTTGAGACAGGGGTTCTCTGTATGTCTCAGGCTGTCCTGGAACTCACTCTGTAAATCAGGCTGGCCTCAAACGCACAGAGATCTGCCTGCCTCTACCTCCTGAGTGCTGGGATTAAAGGCATGGACCACCACTTCCCGGTTTGAATCTAAATTTTCTTAACAGAATAATAAGGATGTATAGAGTATTTTAAAAATGACAGCTACAAAATTTACCATTTAATTTTACTAGAGTACCTTTAGGATGAGGAAGTAATGGGAATGGCATTAAAATATCTTGAGAAACTATCCATCAGAGAATATTATACAAACAAATAATTTCCAAGATCATAAGGGCTATTGTTATTTAAAATATGAGGAAGGGAGTGTTCAAATAAGACTTGGAAGTTTGGTTAAACCAAAGAGATTTCTTTATTGGATAGTAGCTCTGTTGATTTTCCTATTCAATATCTATGTGGGCTAGGACATTTCTAAAATTTGTGCAACGACAAAAACCCTTCTCTTCCTTTGAAAACCCTTGAAATACTGGCTTTTCTTTAAGAAGGGTTGACATGACAAGACTTATGATAGCTTCAGAGAGAGTAACACAAAACTTAGAATAAAAAGAGTTCCCAAATTCTACATTCAAATGAAGAGGAAAATAAAATTAATAAAATGAAATCATGTGCTTAATTGGATAGCCAAAAATAAAGAATGATAAATTCAATCTTGTTGAAGAATCTAGGAGAGTTCTCATTTTAGGAATACACTTTTCATTCCTTCCTGTTTATTAACCAGTTACTGTATCTGAAGAATAGAAGTCTTCCTTCTATTGGGCACCTGATTAAGCTAAAGCCTTTCATTCTTTCTGATTTCCTCTGCATTCAACGAAAAGACTACTTACCTTGCTGAAAAGTTTGAAAGACAGTTTGGAGGAACCAGAATACATCCATAGGCAATGAAGAATCTTTGTTTCCATGGAAAGAACTCCGACTTTCACTGATATTCTTGAAGGTGAGTGCTATGTTTAAAATGTGGTAGGAAACATGCCACCTCTCCAAATAAGATTATTAATAGTATACTAGATCATAGTTGGAGCTTCATGTTTCTTTCTCAACTGGTTTAAGCTTGAGAATGATTTATTTCTCCCGACAGCTACTATTGACACTATTGGCTAATTTAACACACATTTTTTACAAGTTGTTGATTTCTTTAAACAAAGTATATCCTGAGATGCAAGGATATAACTCAGTATTAATGCAGACCTGACATATGTATGGTCTTTGTCTCAACTCTCAAAACTGATGAAAAAAATGTGCTCCTCTGTATATTTTCAAATTAGATTTTGAAGTAAATATTCCTCATAATTTTAATATCATATTACATCTATAATATGTTATACTTTCAGGAACCTCTTTGAACAAGTTACTTTCTGACTATTTCTCTACACTGTTGATAGAACACAGTTAAACTCTTCCAAAAAAGGTGAGCCCCCAATTAAAAGTGAGTGCTAACTTTTACAAAAGTGTCTAACTTTAAATTATGGAAAAAGATGGGGTAAATATGGTATAATTTTGCAAGTTCTCATCCATTTACCATTCTCAATCTTTACCAGCTTACCTTTTAGCCAAAAAGCACAAACAGCCTTTGAAAGGACGAATTTCATGAGTTATTTTCTTCAAAGAATACAACTAAGAATGAGAATCAGGGAATAAGTAACTAAAAAATTGTCTTACAAGATGAAAAATTAAATACGTTCTGAATATTAATTAATCAGTTTCAGCAGACAAGTGACTACCTAGACATTCACCATAAAGTTTCCTGACATTAGGACAAGAATTTAGTAGATCAATATATTTTTACTCCAGAAAAAGCATCTCCGGAATCGAGACGAAGTATCAGTAGTATGAGTTATGGGAGTTCAGGTGTATTCATGGTGAATTAATCAGTAGTCTTAAATCTGTTCAGTCTCTCAACCTTGACTCCCTAGACTTGACTAAAAGTGTCTAAAATTCATAATTATAACCAATTTCCTCAGTGATGTTTCAGAATGATTCCTTTTTTATGGATCACATTAATGACCACAGATTAGTTGTCACAAAATATTATCTCAGTGACTTTTGTAGTGTCTAAAATGGGAACATAAGCACTAATCAGTGTCATAGTTTTGTTTCCCTCCAGCCTCAACTCCTGTGTCTGAGTCCTGAGGCTGACCATATGGCTTAAGAATAAGCCTTCTCATCACCCTGAAGGTCACTGTCTATCTTTAGCAACATGCTAAAACTGCTTTGAGCTTATGTCTTACATCTCTGAATGACTTTGAGAAATGACAAAACTTTGCCAAGAATAAACATGACATGTTTAGCTGAGAAACAAAGCAAGCAAGCCATTATGATGTGATAGAAAAAGGAGTTAAAGATGGTAATATATTGAGGAAATGATTTTTGCTCTCTCCTACTGTAATTAGGAACAATCAAATGTAGTAGTAGTCAGTTTCAATTAAGTATGTCAAAAGTGAAGGCATATTGATTGTTTATTTTACTATTATTTTTGAGAGCGTCTTACATGATTCCCAGTGCTCAGTTAGGTAAAAATTAATGCAATCTATATTTTTAAAATTTAAATTTTCAGCAAGCTTTGAACTATAAATATAAAGTTTCACCAACATGACTGCCTAAGCATGATCTGAACAAGGACTACAAAAACAGGCATGGTAAAGAATATATTTTAGATTTATTATCCAGGAGGATAACTATATAAATTTTCTTCAGGTTCACCTTCTTATCTAGCTTCTCTAGGATCACAAATTATAGACTCAAAGACCTTTAACTATGGCTAGAATCCACATATGAGTGAGTACATACCATATTCCTCTTTTTGGGTCTGGGTTACCTCACTCAGTAAAGCGTTTTCTATTTCCATCCATTTGCATGCAAAATTCAAGATGTCATTGTTCTTTACCGCTGAGTAAAACTCTAATGTATATATGTTCCACACCTTCTTTAACCATTCTTCTATTGAGGGGCACCTAGGTTGTTTCCAGGTTCTGGCTATTACAAATAGTGCAACTATGAACATAGTTGAACAAATACTTTTGTAGTATGATAGGGAATCTCTAGGGTATATTCCCAAGAGTGGAATTGCTGGGTCCTGAGGGAGGTTGACTCCCAGTTTCCTGAGAAACCGCCACACTGATTTCCACAGTGGCTGCACAAGTTTGCATTCCCACCAACAATGGATGAATGTTCCCCTCATTCCACATCCTCTCCAGCATAGGCTATCATTGGTGTTTTTGACTTTAGCTATTCTGACAGGTGTAAGATGTTATCTCAAAGTGGTTTTGATTTGCATTTCCCTGATCACTAAGGAGGTTAAGCATGACCTTGAGTGTCTTCTGGCCATTCGAAGTTCATCTGTTGTGAATTTTTTTTTCAGATCAGTACCCCATTTTTTAATTGGGTTAATTAGAGTTTTATTGTCTAGTTTCTTGAATTCTTTGTATATTTTGGAGATCAGACGTTTGTCTGATGAGGGGTTGGTGAAGATCTTCTCCCAGTCAGAAGGCAGCCTTTTTGTCTTACTGACAGTGTCCTTTGCTTTACAGAAGCTTCTCAGTTTCAGCAGGTCCCATTCATTCATTGTTTTTCTTATTGTCTGTGCTACTGGGGTCCTACTTAGGAAGTGGCCTCCTGTGCCTATATCTTGTAGACTACTTCCCACTTTCTCTTCTATCAGGTTCAAAGTGGACAGATTCGGGTGCACGGGGGGTGGGGGGGGTGGAAGTAAGGGAAGATGGTTAGGGAGAGGGGAGAGGGCGAGAATTGGGGAGGGCTTGGGGGAATGGGAGGGGGGAGGGAGGAAAGATGGTTATGGGAGCAGGGAAGTTTATATCGCAACTAAGAGAGCCTTTCTAGGGTTTGCAAGAGACTTGATGCTGGAGGGGTTCCCAGTAAAAATTAAATAAAATAAAATAAATAAATAAATAAATAAAAAGAAAATAAATAAAAAAAGAAAAAGAAAACGCTTTACTGAGTCAGGTAAGCCAGACCCAAAAAGAGGAATAAGGTATGTATTCACTCATAAGTGGATTCTAGCCATAATTAAAGGTCTTTGAGCCTATTATTCGTGATCCTAGAGAAGCTAAATAAGAAGGTGAACCTGAAGAAAATTCAGGTAGTTTTTCTCCTGGAGATTGGAAATAGAAAAGAGTTCCAGGTAACCATGGGTGCATGGGGGGGTGGGAGGGTAGTTGGAAGGGGAGAGGGTTAGAGAGAAGGGAGCAGGGGAGGAATGGGAAATGCTCGGGGGACTGGGAGGGGGGGGAGGAAGGATAGATATGGGTTCAGGGAAGAATATATCTCAACTATGGAAGTCATTTTAGGGTTTACTAGAGACCTGACTGTAAATGGGATCCCAGGTCCAAGGAGAGATCCCCAGACTGTTCTCTGGACAGAGGAGAGGGTGCCTGAACTGGCCTTGGCCCATAACCATACTGATGAATATTTTGCTTATCACCATAGATCCTTCATCTGGCAATGGATGGAGATAGAGACGGGGACCCACGTTGGAACACTGAACTTAACTCCCTAGGTCCAAGCGAGAAACAGAAGGAAGAACGTGAGCAGGGAGGGCAAGATCAGAGGGAACCTTCATCCGGCGATGGATGGCGATGCAGAAGGAGACCCACATTGGAGCACCGGACTGAGCCCCCAAGGTCCAAAGGAGGAGCAGAAGGAGGAAGAACATGAAAAAGGAAATCAGAACCGCAAGGGGAGCGATCACCCACTGATACAAGGGGACTGATCTAATGAGAGTTCACCAAGGGCAGTTGACTGAGACTGAAGGAGCGCTTGATCCAACCAGTTTCTCTGGAGGAGGCTGGATTCCCTGAATGTGGCTGACCCGAAGTCTTTCTAAAAAGCCATTGACAATGACTCTGGGACTTGTTTCCTCTGCATATACTGGATTTTTGGGGATCCAGTCTGTTTGGATACTCACCTTCCTGGACCTGGAGGGAGCGGGGAGGAACTTGAACTACCCACAGGGCAGGAAACCCGGACTGCTCTTAGGGATGGAGAGGAAAGAGGAGAGGGAGTGGGGGGAGTGGGAGGGTGTTGGGAGGAGGGGCGAAAATGGAAACTTTTATATTTTAATAAACTTTAAAAAAAATAAAATGTTGAAACATCAAAAAAAGAATATATTTTAGAATTTTTTTGCTCAATCATTTAAGCACCTAAATGTAAAAATAATGTATTCTTTCATGTATTGATACATGTTAATCTCAGAAGAAGCAGAGTTTTATAATAATTACTTTTTTCTTTTTCACTTAAAACAATATTTTATCAATTATTTTAGAATTTCAAACAGTGCAGTTTGATCATTTGCACCCCCTCAAATCACCCAAGATCCACTCCTACCTTCCTACATACACCAGTTCACCTTCATTATCTCTATTTTAAGCCCTTTGAGTCCAATAATTGCTGGACAGTTAATTTTAGATATGAAGCAATCCTTTGGCTTGCTGTGGTTTACTCACTAGAAATCATGACCTTAAAGAAAGCTTGCTCTCCTTCTCTTGGCTCCCAATTTCCTATTGTTCCTTAGTAAGTGGTGGTCCTCTTTGCACCTTCCATCTCCTTCAGAGGATTGTGGGCTTGAGCTTTCTGAAGTCTGTGAATGCTGTTACCACTGCTGTGAGTTCATATTGCATCTACTCTGTTGTCCAAAAGACAGTTTTACTTCAGTCATACACTGCTTCTGCTTTTCTTAAAACCTGCCAGCTTGTATGCGCTCTGATGCAAGGAGAAGGGAAAATGTCCTGTGTTGACAGTCTTTCTGTTAAAACCTATCTTGGTGAGCAACACATGCTATTGTTATTGCTGCTGTTGTTATTAAATGCATTCAGTTTTCAAATAGGATCTTAGTGATTTGCTGGATTAACTAGATTGCTTTCTTAAATTTATAACCTTTGATTTTTATTTACCTAGGGCACTATATACATGTGCATGCATGTAAACAAGGAGAAACCAAAGAAAGAGAGAAACAGACAGAGTAGACATTCTGCGTATTCCAACAATGTCACAGGAATAGTTTTGACACCAGCACTGGGTATGAGGCATCAAGACAAATAAATAATTCAACCATTGGTTAGAAGGCTGAAGAAAATCTGATTGAAAATCTGTAGTAAAATGTCTACTAAGCATTGGCATTTTAGTTTTGAAAGATTAAATAGAGAAAAAGTGTTTCGAAAGTCTCTGAAGATTTATTACCTATAAAATTTTCATACACTGTGATCGTACACATGAAGGTTAGTTCAGCTAAGCAATATAGCATAACTTTGGATTTTGTCTAAGAAATAAATGTTTTTATTTGGTTATTATGTACAATTTATAGTCATTTCATATTGAATTTACTACTAAATGAATACAACTCTTCAGTTTTAGCCAAATTAATAAAAATCAATGCGAAAATACTTAAAGAAAATACTCCTCTGATCTTTCTTATCCAGTTCTACTCCTTTCTCAAAATGTGATACCACCTTTTCCTATTTCCCCTTCTGAACTTTCACAAAAAATATACTATATATATGAAAATATATAATATATATACTCTTTTTTCTGAACATTATCTTCTAAAATATTCATGTTTTTCTATAGAAGAAACACTTTTACTATGATAGAATATTCATTGTGTAAATAAAACTGCATTCTATTCCATTGCATGTCAATTATTTTGTTTTTGAAATTAAACCACAGTTATCACAGAGTTTCTATACATGTATTTTGACTATATACATTTAAATTTCTATTTAATATATGTTAGTAAAGCAATGGTTTTCTAGGTCAAATGATATGCAGCTTTATAAAGCAATGTCAAATATTACTTGACATGCTTATCCAATATTGACTTCTGCTCTATATCACTGAGAGCTCCAGTTGCTTCATGGTTTCCTTGAAGATCAGTGGTTTCCACTCATTCTCTAAGACTAAGCAGCTCTGCCATTCAGTATTGTCATTCTGTTTCAGTCCTGTGACTCTTAGGCAAATACACACACACACACACACACACACACTTATAAATCCCTTTTCTGTAATGTCCTAGTAAAGTCTATCATGAATTTTTCTCTTTAGTTCTCTGCTACTGTGGAACAAAATTCAAAATTGTACAAGCCCTTCAATGATCCTGATCCTGACCAGTTCCACATCCATTCCAGTCCCAAAGAAATACACAGAGGCTTATATTAATTATAAATGTTTGGCCTATTAGTTCAGGCTTATTAGTACCTAGCTCTTATAATTTAAATTAAACCATAATTCTTGTCTATGTTTACCCATGTGGCTTGGTACCTTTTCTCAGTAAGACATTCTCATTTTGATTCCTCTGTGTCTGGTTTGCAACTGAGTCTCTGCCTTCCCTCTTTCCAGAATTCTTCCTGCCTGGCTACTGGAAAATTAACATTTTATTAAACCAATATGAGTAACAAATCTCTACAAGAACATTATTCCATAGCACTTCAACTTTTAAAGCTTTGTGTTCCCAGTACGCGCATAGTTCTTCCTATGTAGCTGCTGTCTGTCCACGGAAGACAATGCATAGTTTTCATATAATATGAGAGATATTTTCTTTATTATGCTTGCTTTTAGATTAAAGTAATTTTCCATATCATGAAGATATTGTTTAATATTGCCTTTTAGAAATTTATTTTTCAACAATTTAAATAGTTATGATGTAGCAATTAAAGTACTTTCACCCATAGTACTCAAATTAAAAAAGCAATGTCATTTTTACCTTTTGGGGTCAAATCTCATTCATGAACATGTTTTAATGTGTTTGTAGATCTCTTTCTACTTTCCCATGTCTGTTACATGTCATGCAGAGTAGTAACATTGCACTACATTTAATTAATATCCTATATGAATTCTGATAATCCAATGAAGCAAATATCCATAATGTGACCACCTCTAAGTTATTTGTAATATTAATGGGACTTTTTATATATTTTAAAATTAGTTTCTCACTCTGTATGGGAACATAGGGTTTTGAGCAGTAGTGAAGTAAGTGAAGGGTTAATTTAAGGAACTTTGATATTTTTCAGACTGTCAGTGCTGTTCATAGTGTGGTAGGTAGCTCACTTAATGAAAGTCCTATTATTTACATCACTGCCTAATGGAGCTGACACAAATAACCATAATGATGACCGGAATTGTTGAAGTACTCATTGTTGTATGATTTCCTTATATGTAATTTCTTTATAACAGACAAAAATGGTCAACATTTCACAGTCAATACTCTCCCATTATTCTTAAATGCCCTTTGCCTGACTCAGACAAAAATATCTTCTCTCCAACTTGTTGAGTTTTTATTCTTATTGACATTGATGAAAATGTTTATTATGTCACTGGTGATGATGATAGGTCAGCTTTCTCAAAAACCTTTATAAGAATCCCATAAATAAAAGCCCATTTTCTTCTATATTTTGATTTTATCCATTTAAGCATTTATTTTATGACACTTTCATAATGATATATACTGTAACATGTAAGCTACATTCCCTTTTTAGCCTACTATAAAAATGCCATTTTTTAGGTATTTATTTGAAATTCAGATCTATCTTATTTTTAATAACACAAAAATACACTGCTATCAGCTACTGGTTTGCTACCATTTTGTGTAACTTAATGTTTTCTTAAGAATAATTTCATGGTGCACAAAGAGTCAATTAAAAGATGTGTACTCTTAATTCATTCAGCGTATTTGCCAAGTTTCCCTTTATCAAAATTATATTAGCTTTCTTCTCAGCTAGAAGCTTCTGAGAATTGTGACTCTTGTGCAAGTTATTGAATTAATGATACTTTAATGCATGCAGCTAGCAATTCTTATTAATTTTAAGAACAGGTTTTAAGCTGGAGAAATGTTCAGCCATTAGTCTCAGGGATATTGTGTTACTTATGAACCAAATAAGTAGAGAAATAGAAGGCAACCAAAATATTATCTTAAACCATAATGGCTGACCAGTCTACTATATAAATATTCCACGCAACAAATACCTCAGGTACAACAGGACTTTTAGGTATAACAAAAACTACTCCTGTTTCAGAATTTGCAACTTGGCAAATGAATTACATAAGTAAAATTGCTGCCCTCAACTACCCCATAAATAGAATTGAATTACAAAATTCCATTTATTGTATAAAACAGTCACCTGTGAAATCCCAAATGATTTAGGTGCTTTCTCATTTGTTAAAGGGTATGCAAAAATACAAATCTTTCAAATGAAGGTGTATGCATGATAAATTATTTATGTTTCTGTTAATAAAAAGTTATTTATATTATTCATAGTAGTCTTCATAGTGTGTGTTCCATGAAACACTACATTTTAGCTTCATTTATTGGTACTCACCCCTCGAGTTTTCAGTCACTTTTGTCATTACTTCATAAATTATTCTTCAATGTACGTGCTGAATAAGTAAATTCGTCTCTCATTGACTTATACCTGAATCACAGATATGTTTGTCATTTTGTAGCCTATATAAAATATAAAATTGTAAGTGTGATTTTGATGGAGTAGCCAGAAGTTAAAAATCACACAGTAACCTCTGGCTACTCCATCAAGACGTAGAAGATAGAGTCTGCACTTTATAATTTTTAAAGTTCATATAATATTAGAGTTTTGTGAATTACTACCTTCCCAGGAAATTATAATATCATGTTGACTCTTCTTTGTTCTATATAAGGGTATGTGAGTTGAGATAGTTTCCTACCATTTTAACAGATACTATTAAAATGCAAAGAATGGTTATCAATTATGTGATGTATAAAAACTAATAAAACATTTATTATTATAAGATTATCAATTCAGAGTTTATTTTCCTATCTTAGAATTCACAACCTTGACTATACGACCATATTTTTAATGAATACACTTTGCAAGTGCAAGATAGTCAAAGCATAGAAATTAAAACATTTTATTAATTTAGGTGGTATGAATGTCAGTGTGATGAGTCATAGTGTTCGAGTTGTTATTTGTTATCTATGATGACATTTTCTCTAATCACAGTTATGGTGTTTTCCTGAGATCTTTTTGTTAGATAGAAGAGGCTTTGACCAATAATTGCATATGTAATATTCAGAGATGCACCAAAGTAAAATGCTAACTGACCCTTAACTGTGCTTTGAAAAAATACTGTACAAAGACAAACTGATCACCATTGTGGCCTTTAACCATAGCTCAGCAGAACCTTCATATAATTGATTAGTGGTTTAGATAATCCTACAAAAGGATAATGGATGTTCATTCCCATCTCTACAACATCATTACTGGGATGTTAAAATATTTCCAGAGTAGATACTGTCAGAATGATCTCTAGGAGCTTCAGTTTGTTTAAATAATAGAAAACTTTATTTTAAAAGTGACCTAGCTACAGAAATTATTTTTCCAAAATAATTAGGGCTACTCTTGCCCTCAGTCTTTGTCACCTCCTTCTTTCTTCCTCTCCTTCTTCTGCATCATGGTAGGCAGGTAGTAAAATTCTGAAGAAGCTACAAGAAGTTTTTTGTTTATTGGATATATGGGTATAACATATTTATGTATGTGTTGTGGGAACCCTGAAGTGACTCGGTTTTGATCTGGAATGCATTCTAACTTATAAGTCAATAGAGGTCAAGCTTGCTTCCTCCAGTCTCCTTCACAGTTATAAAACTGTTCTGACGAAGTCTATGAGGAAGAAGATTTTATCTAGCTAAACGCAGACTGTTCACGCCGGAGGTACATGGTGATAGAAAATAAAACTTCTAATGCTCACAGGAGGTACATTATGAGACAGTGAGACTGCCTGTTCCTTGACTCAAGGACAGAAGAGTGATGTGGTTAAGACAGTGTCTGATTGCCTGTGCTGTGCTTCCTTCTGCTTCTGCTTTTAGATTGTATAAATGCAGACTCAGAGATAAACTCAGGGATTTTCCACATTGACTGACAGTCCTTCTGTCTCTATCCTGTTCTCTTTAGTTTTTTTCAGTCCTTGCTCCTCTATTCAGCTCTCTCAGCTCAATCATTGGTTGGCTCCAACAATATGTGTTGGTGCTTGTGCATGTGAGGGTTTAGGTACACGTATGTGCATGTGTGTGGAGGCCAACTGTTGATTTCTGGCTTGATCACCCAATGGCTTTAGCTTCAGTGTTTGAGGCACATCTCAGTGTCTAAATAAACTCTGACTTCTCCAGTCTTGTTTTCGGCCTGGTCTGCTTGTCCCCTAAATCTGCTATGTCTGCATCTTGGGAGATGAGAACATGGGAGGCAGTTGTCCATCTGGCTTTTGACACAACGATCCATGTATTCAAGCTCTAGCCCTCATGACTCTGTGTCAAGCACTTTATCCTGAGATTTTTAGGTTCCCCAAGAAGTTTTCTGAAGTTGGTTGAATCCCGTTGTGCATTCACTCAGCATCTATAAAAGTTTCTGTTCTCCTTCCTTGCATTATTCTGTAATATTTGCTGTTGTTGACGCTTTGCTCTAATTTTATGAAGGTTTTATAATATCTAGTTGTAATTTTAACTTGCTTTCCCTAAAGGCTAATGGTGATGCACATATTTCTTCTGGCTTATTTACCATTCGTATTTCTTATTTTAAGAAGTGTCTCATCAAAGACACTTTGATGTTTTATTGGCTTATGTATGATCCTATTAGCAAGTTGTTGAGTTCTTTATATATTCTAGATACATGTTATTTGACAGATATATGTTTCATAGCCACTAGCTCACATCTGTGTTTGCAAAAGCAGGATAGAACTTAACTGTTTTTCCACATTTGCCTGGTGCAAATTGTCCACAGAGCAACACTAAAATACACCCAGTGGCAAATGGATATTTTTAGGAGACAAACCTTGCAAAGTTTATGATGCAGTAAATAATCTACATTGTTATTGAATGCACTTGGGATTCATTTTTATATTGTTTTTATTTAGATTGCTCTTGAATAAATGGAGTTCTTGAATAAATGGAGTTTTATGAATGGGCTTGCAGAATAATGTTTTAGGAAAATATACAAGATAGCAGCTGCTAAGACAGAAGAATGGAAAAGAAAATGAACTGAAACCTTTTCAGCCTATCAAGATGATGGATCAGTTGACACTTGAGCAATTATGGATATTTGTTCAAGAGATAAGAGAATTGAGGTTTGTTACCAGAGTGCAAAGTCCTCCTATTCATCATAAGAACAATTATAAGTATTCTTATTTACTTTTAGAGATACTATCTCATAATAGACCATAAGTTGAATTTGGACACAAGAACCTTCTTATCTCAGCATCGCAGGTTTTAGTATTATAACTGTCTTTCTTGCTATCTGTCTGTCTGTCTAGCTACCTAGTTAGCTAGCTATATCTTTGTGTTTATATGTGTGTCTGTAGTGTTCACAATCAGACTCATAATTTGTTCATCGAATATTGTGCCTCTAAGTATCTAGCATTTTAGGAAACATCTGGGTAGACAGAAGTTTCTGTCCTGTCTGGTCCCATAGCCTTTCAGTCCCAAAGAAACACAAAGAGTCTTATATTAATTGTAAACTTAGTCTATTTTGTTTAGTCTATTAGCTCAGGTTTATGATTAGCTAGCAACTTAAATTAAGCCATATTTTTTACCTATGTTTAGTCACATGGCTTTGTACCTATTCTCAGTGTAGCATTTTCATCTTGTTTCCTCTGCATCTGGGTGTTGACTGCAGACTGAGCCTTTACTCCTCCTAGAATTCTAGTCTAGTTGCCCCACCTATACTTCCTGCCTGGGTACTGGCCAATCAACATTTTATTAAACTGATAGAAGTGACAAATCTTTACAGGATACAAGGGCATTATTTCACAGCAAATCTGTGTTTGGAAAGGTGGTATTTTCTTTTGTCTCACTAATTGCAATTTTGTTTTTCTGGTGAGTGCAATACACATTTGTAACTACAATACTCAGAAAGCTGAGTCAAGGGTGCAGCTAGTTGGGGCCATCTTGGGCTTTGTAGTGAGACCTTATCTCAAAAGAATGCACAAGCATACAAACCTATCATATGCATAACATTATTTTGAACTGCAACCTCATAAGCTGAAGGTTGACACAAAGTGTAAATACCTGCCAGTCACATCTCCTTTTACAGATGCTTGATCTAGAAAACTTTAGTCAGATGGTGAGAATGGTAGATTAAGTGAGATTACTAGTGTAGAGTAACTTAAAGCAGAATACAGACACAGATCAGTGAATTTTTATTTGATGGGAAACACAGGTAAGAAAATTCATCACCCTTAAGTGCATTTTATCACTGGGGGATTATTCATTGGTTTGTATTGATGGCATAAAAAGAATAAGCTTCTCTATTCAGAAATTACTTATATGAGGAAAAATAAGCGAAAAACACAGCTTAATGTGGCTTTTCCAAATAATACCTATCTTCTATAAGATATAAAAATACTATTAATATCTAATTTTGATACAGTTAAAGTTTAGAAATATACCAAAATTGATTGAATTTGACCACTTGGAATTTTTTTTAAATTTATGTTCCAGCCATATTCATGACACAGCAAATGTCAAATTTTAAAGTTATTCGTCGTTTGTTAATAATGTGAATATTTTAATTGTGAACAAAATTTCTATATTTTGCAGTGACACATCACCAATAGATGTCATCAGAGGTGAGTACAGAACAATTTTCAAAGTATTTTAATTTTTAATCATGTAAAATAGTATTTATAAAGAGTTTCAATTTTTTGTCTCGAATAAGAGTGATCTCTTTTTTAAGAAAAAAAATGGATGATATTGTAACTAACAGACATTAACAGACTAGCAGCAGAGGAGTGCAGGCATGAAATCATGACTATTATTTCTGTTAGGTTACCATATTTCCACATGATGCTTAATGAAATTCAATTTCACCTTTAATACCTGTGAAATAAGAATGATAATGAGCTTTCTTTTCCTCAAGGATCTCTGTCCTATGGGATAAACCTATGAGTGGGTGAAACACAAGTTTCTTCAGAGTCTCTTTTCAAATTCATAATGACTGAAGGATGTATATGTTTGTGTGCACATGTTTGTGAGTATATGTGAATATGTGTGTCTATCTGTATATTGTGTGTGCATGTGTGTTCTGTGTATGTTTGCATGTGTGTATGTATGTATATTGTGTGTGTAGGCATTTGCAAATGTTTGTGGCCTTGAGGTTACAGCATTTGTCAGAATTTGTCTGTCCTGCTAATTGACTCAATAACTTTTGCTCTGTCTTTACAGTGTGTACTCTAAAACTGTGGTCTTCTGCAGATCTATACATTCACCTCGATCAATACTGTGGGATGTTTCCTAAACTCTCATAAAAGAAACCACAAACCATTTTTAAAGAAAACTACTTTGTTCAGCTTCTCTTGAGTGTGATTTGGTGTGAATGTGGCAATGGAAAGTGATATATGTCCAATAGCTCTCCTCCTTGATACACAAAGTCAAAGCTATGGTGAACTGTGACTTTCAGTCCTCTGAATAGCACTAGCTCCCTTCCCTAACTAAATGTGACTTGTGGCATCTCCAGAGTCTTAACCTTGTCTTACTTGAGGATTAAATTTATTGAGTCACTTAAAAGGAGCAAATGGTATAGAGCTTTACTTGATAGTCTTATCAACCTTATTAATGTCAGAATTTCTTCTTTTGACCTATGTACCTTTTTTAATTATCACTCATCTAAGTCTAATTTTATTTACTTTCCTTATATTATTCTCTCCTTCTGTCTGTCTCTGTCTCTGTCTGTCTCTATCTCTCTGTCGCTGTCTCTCTGTCTCTCTCTCTCTCTGTCTCTCTCTCTATGTCTCTCTCTCTCTCTCTCTCTCTCTCTGTGTGTGTGTGTGTGTGTGTGTGTGTGTGCGTGCGTGTGTGTGTGTGTATGAATGCAGGTGCCCTTGGAGATTAAAAACAATTGATCTCTAAAAAGTGGATATTGAAGGTTTCTAGGATATTCTGAGAACCGAAGGTGGATTCTCTAAGAGAAAGCATACAGTTCTAACTGCTGATCCTCTCCACAGTCCTCTAATCCTCACCGTAACTTCATGACTAGAGTGAGAATTATGACAATCCGGTTACAATGGGGATTAAGTAAGGCTTTGAAGCACATAGCATAGAATCCAGCTCTAACATGCAGTAAAAATGAGGTAGTTATCTAATCACATAAGTTAAAGTTACACTATTGTCATTATTTCTTGAGTTTGATGTTTTAGAACACAAGACACCAGCTGTAACAACGCTGTTATTATCACCTCACAGAACTTCCTAGTCTTCCCTCTTTCTCCATCTATAGAAAATGTAGCAAACTAATATTTTCTTCTTTGCCTGATCCTCCATCACCTATAACTGTGGTATTCACAACTCTTCAAGATATTAGTATTTGCTTCATTATACATAACCTATATGATGTGCAATATTGTAGAATTGTAAACTATATGAAGAAGTAGAAAACAATACAGTAAGCATAATCACAAAGCAATACCCTCTTCAGATATGCAATGAAATATCACACACAGTTCCTGACAGAGTACATTCAAATTTAGAGGATTCTGTTACATTTCCAGGTGACGCAAAACTTAGCAAGCATTTGTGTGATTCCATAATAAGCTGTGTGTCCTCCACCTTTGACATGAACTGCGCCCTCCATCTGTTTAGAATAATCATTCAGTGGTACACTAATTTCTAGCATGACTGAATTTTCCTTCGTACTTCTTGGCACACCCTCTCCAGTCACAGGGGAGTTCCATATTAATTTTTAAGTAGCCATCTTCTGTTACCCTTGCCACTCACAAAATTTACTATTCCTTCTTCAACATTATTTCTAAGTAACATGAAAAATCCTGACGTTACAATTTCCACAATAATCCAAGTTACTTATTTCCTTATTGGATCAACCATACAAAACACATTTCCTAAACTTAAACACTGTTTCTATAGTCCCTGGTAATAATCCAATGTGTTTATATATTTAAATAAGTCAATGAACGTTGTTTAATTAAACCAGGTGTGACGCTTTTCTGCAATCTTTCGATCATAGTTCAACAGTGTTGATGAAAAGCTTATTTTCAATGCTCTGATAATCACCTCTAGTGCTTAATTTTTAGTTTCCTAGAGCTGTTTTCCTTCCTTTTCTTGATACATATATGTTTAAATGAATATATGTATGTACCCTTCATTTATTGAAATTACTAGCTCTCAAATCCTATGTTCCCCAAATAAAATGGACATGTTTCAGGCCAGTGGGATTCCTATTTAGTTTGTGTTCCCTACAGTGATTATATCTGGAGGGAATCAATAGCCTCATAAACTAACAGCCGAAGGAGAAAATCAGTAGGTGATTACTTTTTAGTGATTAATTTTCTCAACTGGCAAATGTTGTCTTCTAAGACAGAATTGTTTGGAAGTCCTTCAGAGTTTGCATTGGAAAAAAAAATAACCTGTTACTTCATTTGATACCTGAGAACGTAAATTCTTCAATCTTCAGTTTGCACATTTTGAACAGATTAAGCCTTTAGAGTTTCTCCCCTTATATTAATAACAGAAATCAGGACATATGAGTTTTTAAAGATGAAAGTCAGGCTAAAATGATGTAGAAACATTGAACATATGTTATTAATAGGTATACCTCATGTTTGCATCAGAAAATCAATCATCAAAATTAAACATCACCAACGTTGTTGTTATTTTAATAACATTACTATTACTGTATCTAAATATGATTGAAATGAATACATAGAACATATCACTCATCATAATTTAAAAAGGTATGTATCAATGACCAAAATATACAGCTGACTAAGAAATTTATTGCACTAAAATGCTTTCCTCTTTTTAATAAATCATGTATATATAACGATGGTTACAGTTAAGAAATGCAGTGTTTCTTAACACATTGCTAGCAATTTCTCACATAATATTATTATTCCTGGTGGAGACCTTAAATTTAATTAAAATGCACAGTTCTTCTGTAGTGTAGAAAATAAGTCTGACAAGCTATAACTAGAATATAACCATGCTACTGTTTGCCATAAATAATCAATGAAACACAGAGAGATTTCTGTTTATTGTGTTTTAAATTATACCCCAAAAGACAATTACATGGTTAAAAATAAAAAAAACAGAAACATTTTACTAAACTCAGTTTTTTAACCTTTTATAGTCATTGTACATGTAGTTAGAACCATTATTCAAACATCTGAACATGTCAAGATATCACTGACTTTCCTGAAGGGGAAAAGTTGTGCCTCAAAGTGCTGTTACCAAAATAATTAGGAAGGATGGCTGGTAGGGTGAACAGCAGATGTTATTCTGAGATTTATTTCCTTATTGCCATCTTGCATTCGTGAATATGCTGTTTCCTATTCATTTTATCTGTCACCATGTCCTCCACAGGCAGGCTTTTTCTCTTTCCCTCCCACCCCTCCAAGTGAAAGGATAAATAAATATATCAAAGTGTCTGAGATTGGGAAATAATGATATGAAGCTCTTCTACAAATAAGAAACGTAAATAAAATGCTAAAATGTGCATATCTGGTTTATATTACGTTATTAATTTTCTCAGAATCTTCTTGTGTCTTTAACTCACCCAAGGTTATAAAACATTTTCTATGATCAATGCTGAATCGCATTATTGTATATCACCGATGTTTATGATTTTCATAGAGTTGAGCATCTGGTCTCGTTGATTGCCATACTTGTGTACTTTACCACCCACTGAGTACTTCAGTATAGATTATTTTCTTTCTTCAGATAGTAGGAAGACTGAATTTGAAGCATTAATTAGACGATGTCACTTTTCTAATTCAAATTTCTAAAATGATTCTAATTTTATTTGGAAAAAAAATTGAGAAATTTTCATGGTTATCAAAATTTTCTTTAATTGATATCTGGCTGTTTGCTATGAATGTTCCTAAATATTTCCTCTCAGTGATATTTACCTTTACTAAATGATTTTCTGAAAAATGTATTTCTTCAGGGTCAAAAAAAGTACCTTTTATTACTTTCATTCATGATTTCTGGCACTTTTACTTCCCTTTCTATCTGTTACTATCTTTTTGTACAATACCTTGACTGACTTAACTGTTTACATATATACTGTACTAACAACTTTAAACTTATCAGGGTTCAACTTAAACAGTTCTAGATTTGATGGTGATATGATAAAGTGCCATAAAACTGTTTGTTTTACATTTACAGTATTCAACGAATTAAATGGGTTATTCAGACTTTATCATAAAATAGGGATTGCATTGTTTATATTGTCTTAACTGTAGGCTAATAAAATTGTTATAAAGCACATCAAGGCCAGCCAAACTAAGCAATAATTTTCATCTGATAAGAATTTTAAATGTAATTTTTAATTAGGATATTTCTATTCACACTGGGTTTATTAGCACATAACACCATGATAACCCAAAGTATCTGTGCTATTTTATGATAGTGATTTTTTTGTCATTTGCAACAAAATGAATATCAATAAATGTTTGTAGAATGGGTGATTAAATAAAACAGATTTTGTCCCGCGCTCGGCCTCGCCAGCAAGAACGACGCGGGGCACTTAGGATCCTTCTGCAGTAAAGCTTTAATGCCCCTTGGGAGAGCGAGCATCAGCCAACATGGCGGAGACCCAGAATGAGGGGAACCCAGCCCTTATAAAGGAAATAGTCCTCGCTTCTGACGTGTCACTCTTGGATTGGTTCGCTGCCCATTATCCCAGATGATGCCTCGGAAGTAGGCAGGGATGCAGAGGTAAAGAGTTACCAAGAACGTGCGCTGGGATTAAAGGCGTGTGCTACATCACCTTGAACTCACAGAGGTCTGCCTGTCTCTGCCTCCCAGGCATCGGGACCAAAGGCGTGTACTACCACGCCTTGAGGTTGCAGAGGTCAATCTGCCTCTGCCGCCCAGGCATCAGGACTAAAGGCGTGTACCGCCACACCTTGAGGTCACAGAGGTCAATCTCTACCTTTGTTCCTAGAAGCAGTGGAGAATGTGGTCCGGCCCTCCACAAGATTTCAAAAGTAAAGATCACTATTATTCTATCCTATCCCTTAGGGGTTTATTTCACTTGCTTGCTTACCACTACTTAAATGTTTTTCCATATTTTATTTGTTGTCTTCTTAAGGCATAGCCTAAACCGTCTTCTTGTGCTTCTCCTGCCTCAGCTTCTATTAGCCTGTCTATTAAATGTGGAGTTGGTAAAAACTTGTTCCCATTCTGTAGGCTGCTGTTTGGTACTGTGGACAGTGTCCTTAGAATTACAGATGCATTTCAGTTTCATGATGTTCCATTTTTAAACTTTTTATCTTAGTGCCTGAGCTATAGATGTTTTATTGAGAAAGTTTTCCACTGTGTGAAAACATTCAAGGCTATTCCATACTTTCTCTTCTATCATGTCTAGTATATTTGAATATATATTGAGGTCTTTGATCCACTTGGACTTTAGTTTTGCACAGAGTGATAAATGTGGATCTGTTTATATTTTTCTACATGAAGATGTCTGGTTTGATCAACACCATTTGTTGAAGATACTGTCTTTTTTGCAGTGTGTGTTTCTGGTTTCTTTATCAAAAATCAGGCATCTATAGGAGTACTGATTTGTGTCTGAGTCTTCAATTTAATTCCATTGATCAACATTTTCATTTTTGTCCCAATATCATGTGTTCTAGTCTCTTTGGTGTGGAAGGGTTAATGCAAAAGAACCCTGGGCATTAACCCAGCTATAAAATCCTTGACCTTCTATTTGTATTGTCTGAAACATGTGCAGGCGCAACAATGGCACATAATTTGGGGGAATGGCTGATAAATGTCTGCTTTAACTTGAGACTCACTCCACAAGAAGGAGCCCATGCCCAAGTCTGCCTGGATATACAGGAATCAAAGTCTAGATAGTCCTGAAACCCAGGGAAAAATCAAATACTACTTGCAAAAAAATGAATTGATTTCTAATGAAATTCTGCTCTTCGTATAGATCCGTGTCTTCACCTGCCATCTTCAGAGAAGCCTCCTTCAGCAGCAGATGAGAGCAGATGCAGAGAACTACAGTTAAACATTATGCAAAGAAATTTGAATTATAGATATCCATCATGTCTTCATCATCGGATCTTGGGAAAACCTCTGGAAGAAAAGAAAAGAAAAAATCTTGATAAAGTCTGAACTTTACTGCTCTGTCATTATTCTGTTATTATAGGCAAGCTACTTTCTTGGGCTGAACTCTCTGATACGAATGTTAATGCCGTATTCTTAATATTTGTGCAAGGTTTCTCTTGAGAATCTAACATACTTGTTTCATTAACCACAGTAATTTAGCATGTTCTGCAGTTGTAACATATCCTGTGGCTGGGGAGTTAGCGACATGAGGACAGTGTTTTGAGTACACTTGTGAGTATCCAAGTTTGATTTCTCATCACTTACATAAAGGCCTGGTAGGCATAGTGATCCAACTACAATCACACACATTGGGCTGAGAAGGTGAAGGCAGACGATCTCTAAAACAAAGTGGCCACATCCAGGAACTGAATATGTGAGCTCTGAATTGAAGTGAGATAACACACACTCAGTCACTCACTCACACACACACACACACATGCACACATGCACCTGCACACACAAACACTTTCACATATATACATACTTTCACATATATTCAGCATTTATAAATTAGGTGTGTTAGAATACATCTGTAAATCAAGCATTCTGAAAGCTGAGACAGGATGATTAAAAGTTTTATCCCAGGCTGAGTTTCATAGCAAAACCTTCCCTCAGCACAAAACTAAAAGAATAAAACTGAATGATACCTTAAAAATGCTTTTAGAAGACCACCATCAAAGCTATGCATTAATAAAGATAGAAAACTCACATTTTCGGGTTGTTAACATTAGGCAGTTCAATGCGGATTGATAACTGTATTTATATAGTTCATGAAAAACAGACTTTTTCAATTTTAGTTTCGTTTGTAAACTCTGAACATTGTTTCACGACTTTTAAAGACAAATTGCACATGATCGTTATTCTATTGCCTTTACTCTGACTGTTTTTAATGAATACGTATGATTGCAAACCCTGCATTCAAGATACTGTCAAAGGCCATGTTCTTCTAGCCACAGACCTCAACATGAGAAAGTGACTGTTATTTTACTTTGCTGTATCCCTGTGAAGAAAAACACAGGCAACTAATTTGTCAGTACAAATATAGTAAATGTGGTTAATGCATGGAAAATGTACTTAACTAACAATAAATCCTAACCACATCTTACAAAGGTAAGTTTTCTTTGTAGAACAAGAATGGGTCTTGTCATTTATCTGAGATTTTTGCTAGGTTTACCTGCTATTTTGATGAAATATAAGGCACTGCAGTCAATTCTTTGAGGTATTAGAATCACAGAAAAAGTTGAATTATATGGAAATGAATATCTGAATTATTAAAGGTGCAGTAATGGGTTTTGTGCTTTGGCAAGTTTATTTCTGCTTTTAGTCACAATGACTGATTCTCAGTCACCATCCTACATGTCAATAATAATTGTTAGATGTTTAAGACGTAACTTGAAATGGCAGTAGATTTCTGTCTTTCATAAAGTGAAGATTTATGGCAGTTTCAACAAATTTTTAAACGTTTTGTGTATTTCTTTTGCTCAGTTCAGTTCTACAGAAAACCAATTTTCTTGCAGAAATTATTCTTCACATTAACTTGGAACATAGACCAGAATAAAAATTACCTTAGAGAGTGAAAAAAAGTTTACAGATGAGACATTTATTTTTGCCCCGGGAAGAAGTTGAATATATGCTAGCAATTTTTACTGTATAATTAATAATATCAGAATGGTTATAATTAATCAGGTTTGGATTTTTAAAGGATGACTATAGTGGCTTCAAACAAGTCAATGATGTAAAACTGTGGTAAATCAAGTTTTTTAAGTGTGTGAATGATTTTTCATTCTATTCCTTTTTATTGTTATGGAAATAGGAAAAATTATAAGAAACTAAGCGATAATATTCACCGCTACATAGAAAATTTACTCAATCTGATTATTATATTTGTCAATACAAGTTATGGGGAGAGATACCCCAAACTGAAACCTTCTGATATGTGGACAAAGGGTAGATAGACAATTGATCATGGACTATCGGCAATAGCAGTAAAGATCACCAGCCCCATGATCTACCCAATGAGAACACATTCCCTGTCCACAGAAAAATCACACTAATTGACAGTCTTCACAGAAGGTAGGTAACCAGCTTGCAGGTAATCACATTTGGGAAGCAGCTTAGCACCTATTAATATAAAACAAAATTATGCAGTAAAATCTACAATACAAATTAGTAAATACAAGAAGCAGGAAATATGTCTCCACTCAAGGTTCTGAGGCTTTTTATGAGTGCCACCCTCATTGTCCCCTTCCGGGTTCAGAAGAAGATTTACAGCAATGCAGGACTAGGACGTGAGGGCAAAATGAACTCCCCACTATGTACTTTTCGGCATCAATTTCTTTATTATTCTTCTGCTATTCACCTCCTGTTCTGTAAAGTGTTCAGTTTATATACACATGCAAAACAAAGACAGTTTTCTGAATTGGACATTCTTTTATGTTTGAAAGTCCCAAATGTGATCTATATGGAAGACTCCTTCCCTGACTGCCTGTCCTGCCAAATGGAAGGTAGTTGCAGGGAGGTGGCTACTAATGTATCTCAGGGAACAGAGTGCAGATTAGACTGTGGGAACCTAGGTTATTGACTGTGTTACCAAATTTCCCACTGGAAGTCCCACAGAGCGGGGTGGGAGAAGACTCAATATAGGAGTGCATTTTTGAAAGTTGCACTCATCTATCCACACTCGGCCCGAAGTTTGCACCAAGGGAGTGCTTATGGTATTACAAGAGATCCACTGTGAGAATCAGTCGATGTGCAAAATGTGGTGACCCCAGCACCCTGCATCCTGGGTTTCTCCATCAGAACGCATTTGTTCTGGTGGGTCAGTCTTCTGCCTTATCAGCTGAAAACTCATTGCATGATTCTTGTGGACCTCAGCAGTTTTATCATCTTCATAACAAAATCTGAGAAATACAATGAGAAACCAAAGCATAAGGCCAACAACCCACATCAACACATATCAAAAACCATTTAATAAAACATGTGCCTTCCTAATCCAGCTGTAGTTTGTGAGCTCACATTAGCTCAGGTAGACTGGACTTTGGGAGGTCAGTCCCGTGCTCCAATGAGGGTCTCTACTTCTGTTTTCATCATAGGACCTAACTAGTCTCTCTGACTGTGGTTGACAGTTGCATGGTTGGGGCATACCAAGGGGCCACTGGCAGTGGTACTAGGATTTATCCCTACAGCATGTACTGGTTTTTTGGGAACCTTTTCTCTTTGGATGGATACCTTGCTCAGCCTAGATATAGTAGGGAGGGCCCAAAGCAATGTGCCTTACCCTCTCTGTTGATTTGATGGGGGTGGGATGGGAGAGTACGTAGAGGGAATGGGAGGAGGAGAGGGAGTGGAAACTTGGTGTGTATAATGACAAAAAAAGGATAGTCTGTTTCTTCTTTTAAAAAAATAAAGAAAATTAGGAGTTTGAAGACCATGGGAGAGGGTCGAAAGGGAAGGGAAAGGAAGGGAGGGGAGCAGAGAAAAATGTATACCTCAATTAAAAAAAACTGACTCTCACAGCTTGTTCTCTTACTTCTACAAGCATGACTCGATGCTTGCCTGCAGAGACTTGCGATTGTATTGGTCACATATAAACAGAAAAGTTAATGTAAGTAAGAAACAATTAAAATCATATATAAGAGTTACGATATCAATGAGAGAAAATTAAAATGTCCGAATAGCACCTGAATTGATAGGGGAGTTCAGCCAATCATATTCTGTTTTTGGGGCGTGCCACCCTCAGGCAAAAGCCTGCCTATAAACCTAGCAAGCACACTCCGCTAGCTCTCTCTTTTCGCCTGGCTCCTGAGTCCAGACGGATCGTTTGGATTCTGGTGTAAGCTGTTGTAAGTCTTACTTCTGTTTATTAAAGCTGTATATTTTGTATCAAGATAGTCTGGGGATTTTTCATTACTAATCGCCCTTCAGCTTCACTGAATGCTCAGTTCTGTTAAGAGAGCATGAAATTTTCAAATTGAACCACACACAAAAGCATTAACAGCATTAAAAGATTTTTCTTAACCCCAGGAGATTTACCTTGATAAAGAAATATTAAGAAATTTAAAAAAGTATTTAGGAAAGCTAAAACAATTAACAAAAACCAAGCAACACCTCTCAAGAGTTTATACATCGGTTTTTAAATTTGGTGGAAACAGCGTAAGTGCATCTATCTTGTCAGTATGTAGAAATTGGCTTCCCATGGTGAGTCAACGAAGTCTGGCTCATCACTTTGGGGCAGGACAAAGTTTCTCCCCCCTATACCTAGGCTCAGCAAAGTATCCCTCCTAAGAAAATAGGTTCCAGTTCAAACACTAGAGATAAATTCTGGTCCCACTCCCAGTGTCCCCATGGACTGCCCAAGCCACACAAATGTCATGCATTCAGAGGGCCTAGCTTAGGCTTATACAGGTTTCCCTGCTGGCAGTCTGGAGTCAGTGAGCTCCAACTAACTCAGGTCAGCTGTTTCTGTGGGTATCCCCAGCATAGTATTGACCCTTTTGCTCATAATATCACTCCTACCACTCTTTGACTAGACTCTAGGAGCTCAGCCCAGTGCTAGATTTGGATCTCTGGATTTCCTTCCATCCAGTTGCTGGATGAAGTTTTTATGATAACCACTAAGGTAGTCATCAATCTGATTAGAGGGGAAGAACAGTTCAGGTACCCTCTCCACTATTGCTAGGGGTCTTAGTTGGGGTCACATTGTGGATTCAGGGGGAATTTCCCTAGGATGGTGGGTGGGCTGGGTAGGAGGTGGAAGTAGCAGGAGGAGGGGAGGAAGAGGGAACTGACCAACTTGATTTACATTATGAGTTTTAGGCAAGCCATGGCTAGAGAGAAATATTTTTTTTAAGATGTAAAGCAGAAGACACACCAACCATAGACCTTTGACCTCCACATGCCATAAACAAACAAGTACTCATGTACACACACACACACACACACATACACACACACACACACACACACACACACACACACACACACATCCCCAGACCTTCACCAGTAACATTGTCAAGATTTCACTAAAAAGGGAAGCTGTCGAAGTAATACATCAATTCACTAATTTTTTTAAAGAAACAATATTAGCACTTGAAGGAAAAAACAAAAGAACAAAAACAACAACAAACTAAGAGCAGCAAACATCAAAAAAAGTTTGTGCTAGTTTAACCCCTGGTTCTGTGATTAATAGTTATCAAAATCAGAGAGGCACTGGGACAGTTTACTGATATGAAAATGGAAAATCTAATCCGTAGAGTCAGTTCATCTACTGCAATTATTTAAGAACTCCCATATTCATTTCTCTTTTCCAAAACAGTTTCAGGAGGAAATAAAAATGCATGTGACATTGAAAAGAGAAAATCAAACTATAATTCAAATATTGGAAATCTGTACCTTGTTTGAAGTATGAATAAGAAAGTTTGGTATGTTAGAGAGTTTAAGTACATATATTATGAAGTCTGAAGTTCTTTTGTACATAAGATATTAATTAAGCAAAAAAGTCATCCAATACTCAGCTGTATCTTTAAGTTAAATTATGTATCCTAGCAAATTGAATCATTGTGATTTTCAAGTATATTTCTTTAACAACAAAGCCATATCATTTTAGTTGGGCTGAAGTCAGAATATAATACCATACTCAATAGTTTAACAAATTCAATCATGTTCATATCCTTTTTCTTTGTTAGGCTTTGAAATATTACATTGACCTTTACTAAAATAATGTAACCTTTCTTGTCTAAAAGGAAACTGAAAGAATTCATGCCAACTTTCTTACATAAATGAAAGTCCCCTCTGCCCAATTATATACCACTGGAATTATGCTCTATATAACTCCAGCAACTTTTCCCACTATTATTAATGAATGAAAAGCAGCACACTGAAATGCTTTCTTCCCTTACCCCTGAAAAACTTGGCTTGTCAAAGGTGAACAGCATGCTGTGGATACTAATTTCTTTTTCATATTGGTGAATATTATTCCTTTGTTTCTTGTTAAATTTGAGAAAGCATCTTATATTCCTGACTTATTATTTGAACTGCATAAGACTTATTTTTCAAGATGTTGAATGAACCTCTATACATCTTACATATATTTTTTAAATGTATTCTAGAAAAAAGGAAACAAAGTGGCCTGGCTTAGTCAGACATCTGGCAAAAGGTATTGTGAAAGAACATTTTCATGTGTAGAAGAAGTTGGGTTCTAGGGAGATAGGAACAAATACAGAGACCCACAAACAGATTTTATGCAGAGAGAAGGAGGCCTTGGAATCCCAAGCCCTAAATGGCAGTTTTCCACCAAATCAGTCCCATTAGGGTCAGGGAACTCTGTGAAAGGGGGCACAGAATGAGTGTAAGAGCCAGAGAGCATGGAGCACACCAGAAAAGCAAGGTCCTATAATTCAGTCAAATTTCAAAGAGATCAAAGAGATTGAGACAGCACACATCGGACTGATATAGGTCTGTGACAGGTAGTTTTCATATATATTATGGTTTTTGGTTTAGTGTTTTTATGGCATTCCCGAGTATGTAAGCTAGTAGGTCTTCTGTATCGTGTACTTTCTTTTGGGTTCTTTACCTTCTGTTTGTTTATTTTGTCCAATACTGATGTGCTAGTTTTTGTTTTATTTTATAATTTTATATTAATTATTATCCTTTAGAAATCTGTTTGTTTTTAATTAGAGATAGAAAGGGGGAGTGAATCCAGGAGGAAGAGCACATGATAAGAACTGGGAATAGTATGTGGAGGGGTAGCCATAATCAGGATGTATAATGAGGGGAAAAATCGATTTTCAATAAATGGAAAAAATAACACTTTGAGTAGTTTCCACTTTGCACCAGCTAGGGTGACTAGAAAATGGTCTGGAGTTAGTTCATGCAAATATTTTCTCACATATGTGATAGCTGATGCTGAATTTTGGATGAAATTCAACTTGATCATTAAAAAGAAGAGAATATATATTTAAGGCCTTTTAAAGAAACAGACATGAATATCTTTTCGTTTGTTTTTTTCTCAGCATATATTTCAGAGATTCCCTTATGTCCCTACTGTATAAGTAGTTTGATTTTCTTTGTATTTTCTGGGGTAAATACATTATCCTCTGCTTTTCCACTCATTTATGGATGGGTGTTCAGATTGTTTTCCTCTTTTAATTTAGTATAAATGTAGATGCCACATCATTTATGAAAAGATAACACATGAATAATATTTTTAATTTCCTGGGACCTGTAGTATATTCAGTAATAAATTTATTGTAAATTATACTGCAAATGTTTTCTTAACCTTGTAATGAACTGTCAAATTGTTTTGCCAAAGGGTTGTACATTTTACATCCTTGTAAAAAAATGTAAGACAGTTGCAGCTGTGACACACATGACTCTTGGTGCTCTGGGTGCATAACCGTGTATCGTTGCAGTTTTCATTTGTATTTATATGAAAATTCATCTGTTCCTTGGCCATCTGCCTTTTTCGAGTGTCTGTTCAAGTATTTTGCATAATTTTAATGAGTCATCTTTCAAGAATATTTCAAGAATTTTGGCATAAAATATTTTCTAACACACAATGAAAACAAAACATGGAACATCTCAGGCTGTTCAGTTGTTGTCGGTACATTGATGGGGTAAAAGGCTTTAATTATTAAAATTCAACCTCACCATTTAAAAAAAAGTGTTATAGCCTAACCCATATACAATAAAAAATTTGTTTAACTACTATGATAGATTTTTTCTTCTATTTTCCTGTAGAAGACATCTATTTTAGAATAAGATTTGTCTGTAATATGAAGTAGTTTCCTGGCTCATTTTCCCCTCATGTATATCAAGGTTTCTCATCATTTGTTAAATGAAAGGACGTTATCTCACACTGAATCTCCATAATATTCAAAACCACTTACATATATAACATATTTTGGCATTCCAGTTTATTTTATTAATTTTTGTGTTAGTTTACATGTACTTTTACATGTAGGTGCCATACTGTGTATAAAACAAAAAACCTAAATTATCTTTTGAAAAGATATTGACATTGTTGTGACTGTTCAATATTCTTTCCATTCCAAATGAATTTAAAATCAACTTCTCATGTGATCTGGATTTTATTGAATGTTTAAACCAATTTATGCAGAGAAAGGAACAAATTTATGAGTTAGCAGTAGTACACTGTTAATTTCTAAAAACCAGGGTTTGCAATTTGATTTTGTTGCTCATAGTATTTTTTAGAAAATATACTGATATAATCCAAAAAGATTTCAAATTATTAACAATTGTTTTCTGGTCCATCCTTGTGGATTTTGAATGTGTGCTTGAGAAAAATAAAAAATATACATGAACTGTACGGAAAGATAACTCCAAGTCAACAACTAATACTTTTCTAAACCAACATAATCTCCAACTACATTCTACATATTTGCTTTCATTGCCTTGAAAGGTATGAGTTTTCCTACTCATCAAAGAAGGTTTTCTTTGCAGTAAAGCCCAGTTCCATTGATATTTCTACAACTGCAGAACCTGAGGCTCAGGGATCACTATGGAATATAAGACGGAAAGGTAAAATCCAGAGTAATGGGTAGAATGCTAAGAGGTTATGCTTCCTAAGATGTCCGAGAAGTCAATCTCATGAAGTCCCACCCACATAGCTATCTAAACATGGACTGAACAAGAAGTCAATAGAATGCTAATGTGGGTGGTGGGAAAGCTCTGGAGGCTTTAGTTCCAGATAAAAGGCGACAGGCATCTCAGGAATGCTGAAAGAAGGAGAAACAGTCTTCCCTGAGGAAGATCACACTGATTAGTTATCATTATTACTCACATTCGATACTTTGATTTTGACATTTTAAGTTTTTATGTTTGACTGACAGATTTTTTTGTGTTTTGTTTGTTTGTTTGTTTGTTTGTTTTGGTACGAGTGTATAGACTTATCAAGCTTTTAGAATTTGGGTAATATTTTCTGAAATGTATCTTATATTTCCTGAAATAATTCTTCATTATTCTTATTTTAGTGTTTGATTATGTGTAATTACACAAGCTGGTATTTTTATATTCATGAGTCACTTTGGCTTGAATTTCCTAAAATATTTCATTATTACTCTTATTTTGATGTTTAATTTTCTCCAATTATATAAGCTGCTATTGTTCTATGATTCACTTGAAAACTATGTTTTCTGGATTATTTTTATTTCTATTTTGAACAGTTTTACTTTCCATGCCATCAATATCATTATGTTTTGTGTTTGTGTGACTTGTTGCTTGAATCTACTGTCTTATGGCCCTTTCAGTTTATCTGTTTATTTTTCTGTCTCCTTTTATGTTATTGCTCATACTCTTCGTATTTAATTTTTAATTTTCTCCCCTAATCAGGAATCTTTTTAATCATCTATTAAAACCACTTCATCATTTGCATCATTTCTGTGTCTGTTTTCCTGTGTATTTTTCTGCTGGTAATAATCATTATTTCTACTTTTATGGACTAATGAGTATTATAAATATTACTTAGTTGACCCAAATGTTATCATTTCCCTTTAATAGCTATAAACTTATCATTTCAGAAGGAAGCTAAGTGTCTAATACATAAGGTTAGTCTTCTAGTATTTTAAAGCTGTACAAGTTAGAATATTGTTTTTTCAAGCTCTATGAATAATTGTGTTAGGATCTTTATGGGGATGGAATTGAATCTATAGATTGCTTTTTGTAGGACTGTCATTTTTTTTTAAAACTAGGTTGATCCTACGTATCCAAGGGCATGTGAGATCTTTCCATTTTAATATATCTTCTGCAATTTTTTCTTCAAATACGTAAAGTTTTTGCTATACAGGTCTTTCACTACTTTGGCTAATGTTACACCAAGGTATTTTATGTTATTTGTGGCTATTATAAATGATAATGCTTCTCTGAGTTGTTTTCTTAGCACCTTTATCATTTGTTTATAAGAGGACTACTGATTTTTTTTGAGTTGATCTTGTATCCTGCCACATTACTGAAACTGTTTATCTTCTGTTGGAGTTCCCTTTCTGAATTTTTGGGGTCACTTATGTATATTATCGTATAGTGAAAGTTTGACTTCTTTTCTAATTTATATCCTTTTGAAATTCTTTTTTTGTCTTATTGCTTTGGCTAGAACTTTGAGTACTATGCTGAGTAAGTATGGAGAGAGTGGACAGCCTTGTCTTTTTCCTGTTTTAGTGGAACCGCTTTGGGTTTCTCTCCATTTAATTTCATGTTATCTGTCGGCTTTCTGTATACTTCTTTCATTATGTTTAGATACATACCTTGTATCCCTGATCTCTCCAAGATATTTATCATGAAGAAATATTTGATTTTGCCAATGATTTTTCAGCATCTAATGAGATGATCATGTTTTTTTTTTTTTCAGTTTATTTATACGGTGGATTACATTGATAGATTTTTGTATGTTGAACCATTCCTCCAAGTGGAATGAAGCCCACTTGATCAGAGTGGATATTTTATTTTATGTATTCTTGGATTCTTCCACCAGTATTCTATTGAGTAATTTTTTTCATCAATTTTCATGAGGGAAATATGCCTGTAATTCTCTTTCTTAGTTGCATCTTTGTATGGTTTGAGTATCAGGGTAATTGTAGCATCATAAAAAGAGTTTGGCAATATCCCTTTTGTTTCTATTGTGTGGAAATCTTGTAGGAGTATTGGAATTAGCTCTTCTTTAAAATTCTGACAAAATTCTGTGCTGAATCCATCTGTTCCTGGGCTTTCTTTTCTTTTTCTTTTTCTTTTTTTTGGGGAGACTTTGATGACTACTTCTATTTCTTTGCAGGTAACAGGCCTATTTAAATTGTTTATCTGGTCTTGATTTAATTTTGGTAAGTTCTACCAATTCAGAAAATTGTCCATTTCATTTAAGTTTTCCAATTTTGTGGAGTACAGATTTTGAAGTATGACCTGATTATTCTCTGGGTTACTTCTGTGTCTGTTGTTATGTCCCCTTTTACATTTCTGAATTTGTTAATTTGGATGTTCTCTCTCTGTCTTTTGGTTAATTTGGATAAGGATATGTCTATCTTGTTGATTTTCTCAAAGAACCAACTTTTGTCTCATTGATTCTTTTCATTGCTTTCTTTGCTTCTATTTTACCGATTTCAATCCTCAATTTGATGATTTCCTGGTGTCCGTTCCTCCCGGGTGTTTTTACATCTTTTTGTTTTACAGCTTTCAGATCTGCTGTTAAGTCACTTGTGTGAGATTTCTCCAGATTCTTTAGGTAGGCACTTAGTGCTATAAAGTTTGCACTAAGAATTGCTTTCAAAGTGTCCCATAAGTGTGGGTATGTTGGGCATTCGTTTTCATTGAATTATAAAATGTCCTTAATTTCTTTCTTTATTTTTTCTTTTACCCAAGGATGATTCAGTTGAGCACTGTGCATTTTCCATGAGATTCTAGGCTTTCTGCAGTTTGTGTTGTTTATGAATTCTAACTTTAAACCATAGTGATTCGATAAGATACATGAAGTTACTCCATTTTGTATCTGTTGAGATTTTTCTTGGTGACCAGGTATATGGTCAATTCTAGAGGTGACTCTATGTGGTGCTGAGAAGAAGGAATGTTCTTTTGTGTTTGGGTGAAATGTTTTGTAGATGTCTAATAAGTCCATTTGAGTCATGTCATTTGTTAATTCTCTTATTTCTCTACTTAATTTCTGTCTGGCAGACCTGTACATTGGTGAGAGTGGGGTGTTGAAGTCTCTTCACTATTAGTGTGTGGGGTTTGATGTGCAATTTAAGCTTTATTAATGTTTCTTTTGTATATGTGGGTGCTCTTGTTTTGGGGGCATAACTGTTCAAAATTGAGACTTTATCTTGATAATTTTTTCCTGTGATGAGTATGAAAAGTCCTTCTCCATCTCTCTTGATTGATTTAACTTAAAGTATCTTTATTAGATATTAGAATAGCTACACCTGCTTGTTTCTTGCATTGATTTGGTTGGAATATCTTTTTCCAACCCTTTACTTTGAGGCAATGCTTGTCTTTGAGGTTGAGGTGCATTTCTTGTATTCAGCAAAAGGATAGTTCCTGTTTTCGTATCCATTTTGTTAATCTGTGTCTTTTTATAGGTGAATTGGATCCAATGATATTAAGAGATATTAGTGACCAGTGATTGTTTATTCCTATTATTTTTTTGGTGGTAGCGTTTGTGTGTTTCCCTTCTCTGGGGTTTGCTAGTGTGAGGTTATTTGTTTCCTGTGTTTCCTTTGGTGCTGCTAATTTCCTTGAATTGTAGTTTCCCTTCTGGTACTTTTTGTAGGGCTGGATCTGTGGATAGGTAATGTTTAAATTTGGTTTTGTCATAGAATATCCTGTTTTCCCCATCTATGATGATTGAAAGCTTTGCTGCATATAGTTGTCTGGTCTTTGTATCTGTTATCGCTTAGTATCTGTAGTATATCCAGCCAGGACCTTATGGCTTTTAGTTTCCACTGAGTAGTCAGGTGTGATTTTGATAGGTATTCCTTTATATGTTACTGGGTCTTTTTTCTTTACAACTCTTAATATTCTTTCTATATTCTGTATGTTTAGTGTTTTGATTATTATATTGTGCTTTTCTGGTTCAGTTTATTTGGTGTTCCGTAAGGTTTTTTTTTTTTAACCTTTGTAAGGATTTTCTTTAGGTTGGGAAAGTTTCTTCTATGATTTTGTTGAATTTATTTTCCGTGTCTTTGAGTTGGGCCCCTCCTTCTACCCCAATTATTCTTAGATTTTATCTTTTCATGCTGTTCCAGATTTCCTATATTTTTGTTGTTGTTAAAAATTCCTTGGACTGATTAATCTAATTCCTCTATTGCATTTTCAAATCCTGGGACTCTTTTTTCCATCACTTGTAATCTGTTGGTTATGATTGTATCTGTAGTTCCTGTTCATTTGCCCAATTTTTCCATTTCCAGAGATCCATCTGTTTGTGTTTTCTTTATTAACTCTTTTTCAGTTTTCAAGTCTTGAACTGTTTGAGCTGTTTGCTTTACCAGCTTGATTTTTTTTCTTGTGTTTCTTTAAGAAATTTATTGATTTCTTCCATTTTTGTTTGTCATTTTCATTTCTTTAAAGGGGAATTTTTCATTTCTTCTTTAAGGGTGTCTATCATCTTCATAAAGTTATATTGAAGGCTGTTTTCTTTTGCTTTTTCTGATTGGTATGTTCAGGTCTTCCTGTTGTAGGATTACTAGGTTATGTTGATGTCATATTGATCTTTATGTTGTTAAATGTTCTTTTATTCTAATTGATTTTACTGAGCTATACATTTTTCTCTGCTCCACTTTCTTCTTCTCCCGCCCTCATCCCTCTCCCATGTTCCCAATGCTCCCAATTTACTCAGGAGATCTCATCTTTTTCTACTTCCTATGTAGATCAGATCCATGTGTGTCTCTTAGGGTTCACATTGTTGTCTAGGTTCTTTGTGATTATGAATTGTAGGCTGAGGTTTTTTTTTTTTGTCTAAAAGCCACTTATGAGTGAGTACATATGATATTTGTCTTTCTGGGTTTGGGTTACCTCACTCAATATGATGTTTTCTAGATCCATTCTTTTGTCTGAAAATTTCAAGATGTCACTAATTTTTTCTGCTTTGTAATACTCCATTGAGTAAATGTACCACATTTTCCTTATCTATTCTTTGGTCAAGGTACATTTGGGATGTTTCCAGGTTCTGGCTATGACAAACAAAGCTGCTATAAATATAGTTGAGCACATCTCCTTGTGGCACAATTGAGTACCCTTTGGGTATATATTGCTGGGTCTTGAGGAAAGTTGTTTTCTAATTTTCTGAGAAATTACCATACTGATATCCTAAAGCAGCTGTTTCAGTGTGCACTCCCACCAGCAATGCAAGACAAGATAAGGTTTCTTCTCTCCCCATATCTATTCAATATAGTTCTTGAGGTCCTAGCTAGAGCAATAAGACAACAAAAGGAGATCAAGGGGATACAAATTGGAAAAGAAGAAGTCAAACTTCCACTATTTGCTGATGATAGTTTACATAAGCGATCCCCAAAATTTTACCAAAGAACTTCTATAGTTCATAAGCACTTTCATTAATGTATCAGGATGTGTTCTTACATTGCCATATGCCCATCTTTTCCTTCAGTGCGTGCAGGTGAGTCCTGTGCTTCAGGGGGTCCTTCCTCCTCCATTCAGTGACAGTGGAGCCTGTGGCTTAGGTGGTTGCTCTTCCTCTGAGTACAGGCCATTCCTTGCCTCTAGTGGATGCTGATAAAGTTCTGGGCCTCCTCTCCAGAAGCAGTCTGTGCGAAGACTCCAGTGATCACAGATGTGGTAGAGGATGGTAGCAGGTGTGTGGAGGCTGCTTGGGGTCTCTGAGTCTTGGTGAGTGAGAATAGGGAAATGGGGTGTTCCTCCCCAGACAAGGGCCTAGCGAGTTGAACCCCCAAAGCTGTGACCCAGATGTTTACCTCTCTAGGGGTTGCAAATTTTCTTAATTTCTTCAGTCTTGTGAGTACCTCTCCCCCATTCAGAATGGACTACTTCAAAGTGAAGTAGATAGCTATACAACACCAATTACCTAGCAATGCAATCCATACGACTACGTGATTGGTGACAGCTCGGGATCTACGTTGTATATCAGTGTGATAACAACTTGCTTGAATGAAGCTGCAGCAATGTAATAAGTTGACAGAGGAGCATAGAAAGATAAGAAGGTTGTCATTCACCCTTCACTTCTCTATAAATACAGGACTAGTGCTTATATTGAAAACAAATAACCAATTACTGTAATTCTAGTTCAATGGGTTCTGATGACCTCTTCTGAGTTCTGCAAGAAATAGGTCCACACATGGTACATATATATACATGTAAGCAAAGAGTCATACACATAAAATAAAAATAAATAACTTTTAGGAGTGGGTCATGTCATACTTTCTGTTTCACTATTCAAAACATTTACAGACTGGGACAAATCGCTTTTGTACAGAAAGCTATCGTAGAATGCTGCTAATTCCCTGAAGGTGAGATTGAAGAGATAAGCAGAGGACTGAACAAGCAAATCCTGTTGGACCTGCTTAGTAAAACGAACTTTACTTAATAAATATGAGATATCATTAAATGGCTTTAATAGAAACAAGAGCTGATGAATGATCAATGATTAATTTACCTAGATAAGACATCTATGACATGACCTAGACAATAAATAATACATTTTTGGATTTGGCAATGGTGTAAAGCAGGAAAAAAATTTCCCCCTGAACATTATTTGGTCTTAAAGGTAGTGGCTATATAAAATAAAACAATAGTTTATGTGGAGAAAGACAGCTATATAAGGAAAGCGGTGCTATTTATCATTTTGGAATCTCTATTCCCTGCTATTTAATCAGCATAATATTGATAGCAAAATAGAACAAATTAATTTTTACGTATACAGAGACTTCACAGGAAAATGAAAGAATAAAGGCATCTATAATTTTATTTTATTGTTTTGTGTATAAATGTTTTGCCAGCATAGATCTATATGTGCCACTTGTATGCAGTACCCTCAGAGGGCAAAAGAGGACATCGGCAGTTCTGGAACTGGAGTTCAAGATTTTGTGAGTCACCATGTGTGTGCTAGGAATAAAACCCAGGTCCTCTGGAAGAGCAATACCTCTCTTAATTGCTGAGACATCTTTCCAACCCTATGAAGACAATGTTTAACCGGCCTTCTGCAGAATAATAGTTGTTAAAAAGTTAATAAAAATACACAGTGTAGAGGATAAAAATAAAGGAATTAGTCTATCAAAACTTGTTGATTTACATTTCTCTCAGCGTAGACATCATATCTCTGCTAATAGTGTTGTTCATTTCTTCCTCATAGAAGGAAGACATCTTTCCATGAGAAACACATCTCCTACCTTCAAGAAGACAAAAATTAGTCAAAATCTTTGTCCTGTATCTGTCATTTTTTCCAGTTGCCAATAATTCTAATAAGAGAGACATAGCAAGCTACATAACCATCACCATTCAACAATTTTCAAGAATAACTTACATCTTAAATAGATCACGTAGGACCTTTAAGGAAGGTTCAGCAGTTAAGAGCACTTACTGCTCTCCCAGAGGATCCAAGCTCAGTTGCCACACCCGTGTCTGGAAGCTCAGAACCACCTATAATTTCAGCTCCATGACAGACAGACAGACAGAAAGACAGACAGACAGACAGACACACACACACACACACACACTCTCTCTCTCTCTCTCTCTCTCTCTCTCTCTCTCTCTCTCTCTCTCTCACACACACACACACACAAGCACATAAAAATTAAACTTTTTTTTAAAAAATAGAAAGTCAGAAAGGCATGGTGACACATTTTGTACCCTTGACAAAGCTTACTTTCATTTTATATTTTTTTAAAAAAAAACTTGTTCATCTGAGCATGCTCACAAATAACCCTCCACATAATTCTGCTTACTCATTTTACTTGTGTGTTGCAGTAGGTTTGAACTTAGGGCTCGGTGAATGCTAAGCAAGTGTTCTACTTTCTGTGTCCTTCTCCCTCCCCCTTGCTCTGTAGCAAGTACATTAATACTAAGTAATCTCAGTGTAGCCATGGTTTGCTGTGTTTAAAAGAGAGCTTGTGGAGCTGGCAGGACAATATGATATCACATCACCATATTACAGATTCAAGGTGCCTGGAAAAAGGAATTAAGATTTAACAGCATAAAATGACTGAAAGGAGAGTATGATGTTTCAGACACTAGGAGCTGAAGTCAGATTGCTTGTGTTTGATTACTGACTATACTACTTGCTAGCTATGCAACTTTGTGTGAGATAATCTTCATGGGCATCATTTTCTCCAAATGATAGTAATGGCACTTGTCCCCAGCATAATTTTGAGTATTAAATAAGATAGCCATGAAAAAAAAGCAAGAGTGCTGCCTAACACCCAACAACTGCAACTACTTTTATTATACTATCCTTCACCTGTTTTACCAGAAAAAGACAGTATGAAGCAGGCTGGTCGCCAATCAAAGCCTCTATAATTGTTCTCTTGTAAAGGCATGAGAAATATATAATTACATATAAATAGGCTCATCCATCCTTGAATGCTTTGTTGTTTATGTATATACCTATATATATAGGCCACCCAGACTTCTGAAATAATCACACAAAAATTATATTATGTAAATCACTGCTTGAGCAATCATTTAGGAAAATTGCTAGCTAGTTCTTACACCTAGAATTAACCCATCTCTATTAATCTGGAAGCTGCTATGAGGCTTGGCTTACCGGGTAAAGTTCCGGCATCTGTCTCTGGTGGGGCTGCATGGCTTTTCACTAACTCAGCTTCTTTCTCCCAGCATCCAATTTAGCTTTCCATGCCTAGCTTTGTTCTACCCTATCAGGCCAAGTAGTGGTATAGATAAGAAAGAGCACCATGCAAAGAAATATAATACTTTGTGGTGCGGGAGAATTATCTGTATTCTGTCAATCATGTATTTTAATAAAACGCTGATTGGCCAGGCAGGAAGTATAGGTGGGTCAACCAGACAGGAAGTAGAGGCGGAGTAATGAGAATAGGATAAGGCTAGGGAGGAGAGAAGTTCCTCAACCACTCCTGCGCAGATCACTGAAGAGACAGCATGTAACTTGCCCAGCTGAGAAAGGTACGGAGCCATTATGGCTAACATAGATGAGAATAATGGGTTAATATAAGTTATAAGAGTTAACAAAAAGCCTGACCTAATGGGCCAATCAGTTTATAACCTAATGTAGACTCCGTGTGATTTTCCTTGGGACTTGCTGGCTTGTTGGGATACTGGGCGGGACAGAAACCCCAACAAGCCGGCCCTCATGCTACAACTTTGTAAAATTTTGTGCAGATTTTAGGTAATCATTGTTATGACTATAAGTACTTCTTTGTCCCTGGGGACCTTTCTGGATATCTATCAAAGACAAATGAAAACTGGGAAAATAAAGAGGATATATTTAATTTATTCGTTTCTGTCTTCTATGTGTGAGAACATATAAGGGTTGTGAACGCTCCCTTTGGTGACCAACATGATGATGTCAGGCAGACCCATGGGGTAAAGCCTTTGATTGCTTGATTTGAGTTAGTAGATCAAAGCCAACACTGTACTGATGCAGTATCTGTATTGAAGAACTTAGTGATAAAAGTGGTTAGCACTCACAGCAGGTCCCGAGGAACACCTGTTGAAATTCCAGAAAAAAAAATCATTATTTTTTCTGGATAAAATGGTGGTTAATGTTTCCAGGAAACGATGCCAAATCATTATTGTTGGTGTAGCTATGTAGTTTAGTGGCAGAGAATTTGTCTGTCTGTATAAGACCCTGGGTTCTAGTTATATATGCTCAGTGGTTTTCTATCAGGGTTGTTCTCCTCTGCCAGGGGACCCTTACTAATGACTGGAGGCTGGAAAGCAATTTCAATCCTTGGGGTCTAGATATTCAGTTAATTAATGTGAGTTTCATCTTAATAATGCCATGTGTGCGAAGCATTGAAAAAACTGAAGTCTGAAATTTAAAGTTGTCTTTAAAGGTCTAAAGGCAGAGAAAGGTATATTATTAGGAGATTCCCATGTTGTTAATTCTTAAAAGATTCCATCACATCTAGAAATTCTAAATATCCCCAGATGTGTATAATAAAATAAAATCCCTTTTAAGTATAAGAACCTGGAGATCAAAGAGACTGTCATTTGCTGTGGGTCATAGAACTATTGTCAGTGATAGATTTTGTATCTAGAGTTACACAACTGTGGAAAGTTCTCAAAGAAACGCATCGACAGATGTAGCCACGTGTATTTCAGTTTCTCTGAAGAACCTACTGTTTATGAAAGAGATAAGTAAAAGTAATTGCAAAAATCATCCTTCCCAAATGCAAATTTTCAGGAAACATCGCAACATAAAATGATGACTACGGAAAATATAACCCAATACACCATTTATGCCTAAAATGTGTGTTTCTGTAAGATGCATCCATTCGTGCAATTTTGTTATTATGTGTATTTGCTGGCTTCGACTTTTAAAAGATTAGGAAAGATCAATCCCATTTGTATTGCTGTACACGCACATATCAATAAAAGAGACTCCCTGGAGGCATTATAAAAGTGAGTGGGGATTGAAAAAACCTCTCAGAAATACAGATAAAGTCCTGTGGGGTCACCTGCATTGTCATAGAGAATATAAATTTATCTGAATGCCCTGAATCTGAACACTGAAATAGATGACAAGAATATAAATTCAAGACCAAAGAGCTGCTCCATTACTAAAGTGAGTAATATGGACCTGATTTCAGCTAGAATCTATTCATGGTTTTCATGAAAGGTAAAAACAATTGTGAGCGGCCTTACTTAGTTTTAAGGAGTTAATCAAGCTAATTTACTCCATAATAAGTACAGACATAGATTCACCAAAATGTATCATTGTAGTTAAACCATTCTTTTTATACTAGTGGGTAGTATAAAAAAAGAAAGAAAGAAAGAAAGAAAGAAAGAAAGAAAGAAAGAAAGAAAGAGAGAGAGAGAGAGAGAGAGAGAAAGAGGTGAGGATAAGTGGAAAGCAAAAAAGTTAAAAGACATTTTATTTTGAAAACCTTGCCTTTAAGTTTCTTTCCCCTACAGTCACATTTCAAGTTACTTTCACTGAATTTCTCACATTTTATCTAAATGAAAAAGGAAAGAAGTTTACTTAATGTTCTAAACATCCAGGAAATTCAAGGAGCTTCGAGTTCAGTCTAGACTCTTCCTATATCGCATTCCAGAAATTCCAAAACTTTTAGTCACCGGGAATATATCCATAGACACATACTCACCTGCATGTATACTTGTAGATTTGCAGTTGCTAACAGAGAACACATTTCTACAAGTTCTCCATTGATTATGAGAACTGTGTGCGCTTGAGTGCCTGCATGTACATGAACACAATGCTGAAACAATGCAAACAATATATCTCAAATGTAAATAAAAGATAATGCATAAGATAAATTCTAATATTCTAGAAGATTTATTATTACTCTGAATAAAAAAGATCACAATTCTTTAAACTATTGACTTTTACATATTATAATAACACATTTAAATGTCTGTAGATATTGATATAATTTCTCTTCCTAATACTCAGTAATATTTAGACACTCAATCCCATTCTGGACCACTAGGATTTACTTGCTTGTACCAGAGAATAATTTTATACTGGATATCTCTGTTTTTTTCTGCATCCATTGATTACATTCCAAAATTATACTGTATGTATAGTTATGTTTCTGTGTTGAAGTGTGCATGTGCGCGCTCACACACACACACACATACACACACACAGAAAAAGAGAGAGAGAGAGAATGAAAGAAAGGAGAATGTTTTAAGGAAAATAATGAGTTCTCTATGGAAATGACGAATATACATAAATGTACTTAACATAGAAAAATATAATAAAATATTATTTAAGTAATGCTATTTTAATCCTGGACTAATACGTTAAATAATAATGGTCCTTGAAACACACACATACACACACACACACACACACACACACACGTATTTTCCTTCCACCCAAACCCCAGGAGGTAGCTAATTTGGTACCTTCCAACACTAATCTATTCCACTTTTACTCATGTTACGGCTTGTGAAAGGGCTGCCAATAATTAAAAGTTAACACTTTATTTTTTCCTCTTTGGTATTGCAAACCAGGTATAAACTAAGTAGATGTTATTGCAAAATAATTTATAGGCAGATTTAAATAGCCTTATATTTAATGTCCTTATGAACAAATATTAAGTACAAATTTTCATATTAATATAAAAGGGTAAGCCTTTATTATTAGTGACGTTAAATGAGTGATAACAGTAACATTTAATGGTCTCCAGTTCTTCATTGAAACACAACGGTTTTTTAATTAACCCATCCTACTGTATGACAAAGGACACCATTAGCCAGAAAAATGAAGTGACTGCTCAGATACAGTTAGTTGGAGCATTAGCACTGATCCTTCAATTCTCACCATTGTCTTATTTTCTCTATTATATATTTGCCAAATATATTCATACATGATTTCAGAAAAATTCTCTGCCTAAATCATGATGCTGCTATTGTCCTAACTTGACAAGACTAAGAATATTTCTTTAATTTGCATCAGGTCACATAAAGGCACTTATTAGATTGTTATAACTCATAAAAATCATCCAAGGCAGTCTTTTATTCTTAAAAAAATAATATATGCATTTTTGAAGGTTCTTGAATACACTTATTTCATCTGTCCCGCAATCAGTTTGAATTATCTCCAGCTTCATAACACTGAAGAAGATTTTTTTTTCTCTATTCTAGAAATGCTGTTTAGGAATCTGCAAATTAAACTGACAGAGGGCAGATTAACAGGTGAAAAGACATTCATATTAATATTTATATTCATGAGAGAAGTAAAGTCACCTGAATTCAAGACATCAATGACTAGATTTAATTGTCTACTTGGCTCAAGCAGAATCACTTTGGAAGAGAGTCTCAGTGAGGTATTACTTAATCTGAGCTGTGTTTGGGTATATCTGTGGAACACTGTCTTAATTAAACTAACAAATAAAGGAAGGCTCAGCCCACTGTGAGGTAGCATTTCCTAATATGGGGACCTGACTTGTATAATAAAGAAATAATAATAAAAAGGAAAGCTAGTTGGTCTCTAAATATGCCTGCAATTATTCCTTTTTGCCTCTCACTGTGGAGTCTTGGTTACTACTCACTTCAACTTCCTGCCACCTTGATTTCCTTTCTATCTTGGACTAGAACTGAAACTGTGAGCTAAAATGAACCCTCTCACTGCTATGTTGCTTTTTGTCAAGGTATTTTGTCATAGCCACGAAAGGAAGCTAGGACAGGTATTTATAGACCATGTTTAACAGAGAAAGACAGACTGAGGTTCAAGGATTATAAATTGTGAGGAAGTGTCTAGTACATATATGGAACTGTGGGAACTTAGGACTGTTTTTATAAAGACAATGGATGTAAACTCAGCTAGTGTCTTTTCATCTTTGATGGAAACAAGAGTTTCTTTTCCTTACCTTGAATTGGGATTACTCTCTTCTGAAAAGAAAGTTATTATCTGCATTTAGAAAAACATGACAAACTCAAAAATTCTTCGCTACATCTCTTGATCCATGGTGACTCTCAGCTCAAATTAACCCCTCTGGGAAAGTAAAATATTTTACAAGTTCATGTCATGGCCTCCTTCTCCTTCAATATAATATATAACATACAATGTTGGCAGTTTAAATGCATAAAGTCTGTGATATAGGTACTGTATAGATCCTCTGGTGCTTCAATTATTAGAGATGTAACCAACTCTCTTTCTAAACACCTGTTTTTACCATTAACTTCAGTCATAAGTTTATAATGTGTTGTCAGAACATCAGTTTCCATACATGGCTTACAGAATAATTGAAGGTGCAAATGCATTGCAGCCAATGGTACTCCTTTAAGAAACGTACTTGAGGTTGGGCAGTGATGGCCTACCCCTGTAATCCTAGCACTGGGGAGACAGAGGCAGGCAGATCTCTATGAGACCCAGGCCAACCTGGACCAGAAGAGTAGTTCCAGGACAGACTCCAAAGCCACAGAAAAGCCCTGTCTTGAAAAACAAACAAACAAAAAAAGAAATGTACTTAGAAATTACAATTCATATTTTAATATATATTAATATGTTTCCACACAAAAAGTTGCAAGTTAGTTTATAAAAAGTGGTTTTTAGAATGGAAAATCACTGTTCCCCAATGAAAGCAGGGTCCTCTCTTTTGAGTTCTTAGTCACATAAACAAAACAAAGTAAAAGTGGAGCCAAAGTAAGTTCAAGTACAATTTCACTAAAGTTTGGGGGAAAATAGCATTGCATTCAAGTTCTAAGTCTCAGAGAGATGACTCAGAGATGAGAGAGAGAAAGAGAAGGAGGAGGGAGCTTTTATTTCAGGTTCAAGAAAGCAGTCTGATTTATCTGCTTTGGTGGTCAGAAATCAGCCACATTGAAGAAGGGAAGAGGAAGTTCAGGGAAGGACAAAGCTCATATCACCAGGAAAAGCATATCCAGGTTCTGCGAGCCCTCAAACAAAAAGAAATAGAAAGACGGACAAAGAAAATACATTTTTTCTGCATGAATCAGAAAAGTGGGCAGGCTCTTAAGTGTTCTGTGGTGGAAGCTCTTGAAGTATTTTTACCAAGGGAAGGACTTAAAACAGACTAAGTAGTTTACCTTATTACGGAATACTCATTTTTCTTTGACTCTTACCATGTCTCAGAAAAATCAGATTTGGCAACCAGGGAGTAATATTCCAGTCCAGGTGACTGACAGGCTCACCAGTGTTGGAAGCCTTGCTCCAGACAGGTTCCACGCCCTGGGTGGAATGTATGAAGCCAGCACCAAGAGGCTGTAACCATCTGGTGCTGTTCAAACAAGTGGCCCTTTATTGCTGGATCTCTCCCTATTTTACAATGTTTCAATGGCTTCTATGAAGGGTTTTACTTTCAGCTTTTATCTTCTAAATTTCTAAAAACAGTTGCAATAATTACTGGTTTATTTCTTTGCTTCTTTCCTCTTCCATCTCCCACAGGTAGGTTTTACTTTTTTGATCTGTATCTCTCTTGTCGGAAGCATAAGAAGTTTTGTAAGCTACAAAAGAACTATTCTCATGAGGCACACATGTACTCAGTTAGCAGAAGATATGAATACCGTGTCATGTAAACTGAGAGACAGTTTTGTCTCTTGTGGTTAATATTTACATTTGCAAGGTCTGGGTTCTCACAATCAACTAATTCATCAGCCAAAGCTGGATCAATCCACTCTGTATTCTTTATTGTTCTAGTCATTATAGGGGCATACTTGTTTTTTTTTCTTTTATCTTAAAAGCAACACAATCTATAGACTTACTCTTAATAGTTGGCACTGCTTGTTCCTGGTCCTTATGTCCATATCCCTTAACTTCTCGCGATACAGATATCAAAAAAGAGGGAACAGTGTTTTTTTTTTTATTCTGTTTTATTTCCTGTTCCTTGAATGCTCCCATTAACACTCGATGCCATCTATTTAATAGCTTTCCTTTAAAGCATTTATGGTTAAAATTATTCTTTCAAAACCAGTTATGCAAATGCATAATATTAAACTTCATGATATTTTGACTCATTCAGGCCAACAATTTAGCTAGCACAGTGAAAGAAAGGAGAGCATGTGACACACATACACTCTGCTTGGATCATGCCCAGAATTATGCAGGGAGCTGTCCATTAGCTCCAGGGCTATAAACCTTGTCATTATTTCCAGTGGCGTTACCACAAGGAGAGCTGTTTGTGCTATTCTCAGCCTTGTTTCCTGAAGAAGTTGTATGGATCCTGCCACACCATCATTAACACGTTTGTGTTGTTTTTAATTGTTGTTTTTTTGTGTTTTGTTTCTTAATAAGTTTTGTTCTGTTAAAACCTAAAGCCTGGAATGGGGTGCATCTGGTTGAGTCAATGACCAAAAGCATTCCATAGCAACCCTCAAATACCATATGCTATTGTTGAACTTATTGATTACTCTTCATTACATAATTGGAAGGTCCTGTTGATGAAGCCACAACTTACTTACAACATCAAATATTGAAAAATTAAATTGATGTACAAATTGAAGGGCAATACCATCTTGCTAGAAGGTACATTTGCATGTGATCAGAAAAGAAAAGTAATAATCAGTATCACCTAGCTGCAAATTCTACAAACTAAAATCTTTATTTGGCTACAGAGTATACTGGTGCAATAGTGGCATATATGTTATGGGAGTAACTGACAATTTAAAATTGGGTATATGACCCATTCTATTTGATAGAACCAATTCCTGACTCTGGATTAATTCTTAAAAGGGGAGATGACAGTATGTAATAATTTGGTAATGCAAAATGTCAGATATGCTTTGTATAGAATATTAGGTCTTTATTCAAGACTAGAGGAAGAATTTAGAGTATAGTCCCTTAAACTAGGAAGAAATAGATTTGTCTTAATGGGACTCAACAAAGAACAAATACTTTCACGTTTTCATAGGTTAAAACCCTAAGGAGAGCTTTCTCCTTCTGTTGTGCCTAGGGAAACTGGAGGCAAAGTGAGGAAGGACCCACCTCTCCTCAATGGCCTCCAAGGCCCCTATTATTTTTCTAGATGACTGACATCATTGTTGCCAACGAAATGAGTATCATCTATTAAAAAGATGGAAGAAAGATGAACAAGTCTTGGGTAACTGCCCTTTGCATATCCACGCTACTCCCTGTTACTGTCACACTGGTTGGTCTTCTCTCTCTCTTGAAGCTGATTTACACAGATGGCCTCATCACAACATGATTAGTCAATCAGATATAGTCATCAAAAATAATCAGATTATTGAAAGACATAAATAATAAGTGCTTGGGATATTAATATCCATGCAAACTTCCCACCAACATGGCCTGATTGCTTCATGCTATGGGATCTGTTCTCTTAAAGTGACCATTGTCTTAAAAAAGGAAAGCATGTTGACATTTTTTTTTCGTCCTGGAGCTAGCTCTTGTAGATCAGGCTGGTCTGGAACTCACAAATATCCACCTGCCTCTGCCTTCCGAGTGTTGGGATTAAAGGCATGCACCACCATTGCCCGGTGACATTTCTTTCCTTTAACAAATACCAGTTATAATTAACAGGGTCCAATTTAACTAACCTAATTACTTCTTTAAAGGCTCCACATCAGAATACATTGACAATTTGAAGTGTTGGGAGGCAAATCTTTAACATATGTGTCTGGTCTTTGGGAAGGGGCAGAATTCACCTCATTTACATATCCTTTAATGTTGTTTCCCTTAATGTTTGTGAGTGGCCAACCTGTTCCTAAGTACAGTGATAGGTGTTCTTTGCAGTCTACATAACCTATTTTCTCAAATTTTAAAGTGCATGCAAACTATTATGATCTTGATACAAGTTTATTCTAAAGAAATTTTGTTATTTTGTGTGTTTCCCAAAGCTGTCACTGTAATGTAGCAACCCTGACCTTCAGAACTTGCAAGTCTTCAGAATAGCTTGCCTAAAAATGCATTCTAATTTGTAAAATCTTTGTAAATTAAGTATTAGCATTTGATAGATGCTTCTTTTATAATGACTCTTTAACATGAAAGTATATTGATTTGATCTTTTCTATGACAGTCATCATCTGCTAATGAGAATCTTTTTTCTTAGCAAGTTAAGCTTTTTTTGTCCTCTAAATAATGCTGTAAACAAGGAATGTTGATGTCATCACAAAATTTAAATATATAAAAATAGGTTCTTCAAACCTATTGCCTTTGAAAATTAATGAATATTAAAAGATGTTAGTTGAATAAATGGATGAATCTATAAAAATAAATTGATTTTCATAGTTAATGCATTTGATATATTTATAACCTAGTCAGAAATGACATCTAGCACTATCACCACGGATTCTAAGAGTTTGAATTTGTAGGCTCATCAGATAGAGCCAGTATGACTTTGGATTTGGGGCTTAGTGTTCTTGTAGAACCCATTTCCCAAGGCTGTTATAACTCACACAAACTTGTGGATAAAGCTCTGTTTTTTCTATATCAGAGCAATGTAGACTTAGCACCTTCTTCACATTTTAGACAAAAGAAGCATGGACGTTTGTCCATATTAAGTCCTTGTCACACTGCCAGTCCATCTGTTATTCTGTACTAGATATCTGACAGCATCTCCTGTTCCATGTTATAAGATTATAAATCATATATTGACGCAACCTCATATTTTCATAGTTTTAAATTTAAAAGAAAGCATGATTATTGGATAACTCATTGCTGGTTTAAGCTCTGAGTCAATGAAGGAAGCTATGATAAATGGAAAAAAGTAAAATAGAATAAAAAGACAAAGGAATTATGGGAAATGAGAAGGTAAAGATGACCATCACCCATGAGTATACTTAAATTCCAGTAAAATAAAGGACACTTGCAGTAAGGTAGCTCATATTCACCTAATAGTTCTTTGTAATAGAACTATTTCATGATAAAATAAATGTGAGCCAGCATAAGACCTGACTGCACACAGCTCTTGTGTAAGATCTCATTTCATCCCTTAGATACTTCTTGAAAATTAAAAAAAAGCCACTTATTTACTTTTCTTCCAGTACATATATCTTATCTTCTTTTTTACCAGTAAGATGGACTTTAATGTAATCAAATGTAATCACAGAAACCACCTAGTGATCTCATTTAGGCTTCTAAGCAACTATTTAAAGAAAATAACATCAAGATTTATCCAATTTCTTTTCTATGGCTATTATAAACAACAGTAAGCTAAGGCTTTGCTTCAGAGCTAGGCATTAGACTGGGGTATTGAATTTGGAGGACAAGAGGGAAGGGTAAAGATCTGTAGTCAGCCTACCTGCTTCTCTGACTGATGTCTTATTTTTCATTTTATTTTATTACATTTTATCCATGTCTCTTAGAAGTCCACTTGTTCTCTAACGAAAGACAGAAAAGGGATGGATCCAGATGGGGTGGTACCAGGAAGAGCAGAGGAAGGGAAAATCATAATCAGGACATATTATAGGTGAAAATGATCTATTTTCAATTAAAACAGAAAAAAGGACAAAAATTCTTTTGAGAAATATCTTTCTCTTGAAGAATTCCCCCAGAATATGACTTCTAGGAAAGTAAACAAAAAATTATATACCCTGAGGATGTACAAGCCTCTTTCATACTTGTGGTCTCTAAGTATAATTTTATTATCACAACTAGGAGAAGAGTTATGAGCTCTTGAGAAAAACTTTCACATTTCCAACACAGAAATAGTTTTCTTCAACTTCTTGTAAAAATTCTTCCACTTCAAAATATTGTATTAACACTTTGAATAGGTATGATATTCATGATTTTAGTCATAAATTTGTCATTCAAAATTTTAATTTTCATATTTCTAATAGTAATATTATACTAAAATATCTTTCTTATATCTAATAATCTTTGTTCTTGCTGATAGAAGTTTTAAATAGAGATTTTTTTAAGTCTAAATTGTGCTTATAACCATTGTGATATTCACTTTACATAGGGTTGCAATGTCTCCTACTAGAAGCTGGCTGTGTCCTTGTAAAGGTAGATAACAAAATACTGCTCTAACCCTGAGAAGGTTAAGATATATTTACATATCTATATCACCAATAACTATAACAATATTCATGAAACCATCATCTATGGTTTCATATATATTTAAATGTTTTCTACCTGTGAGATGAAGGCTTTGCTGTTGATTATTTTACATAATTCTAAAATTGACATTCTTGATAGAGACTATCTTCAGAGGGCAGCATGACATGACAATATTGAGAAATGTTTCAGGTGTTTTGAGAAAGCAAGCACATGGCAGAAACATAATTTTAAAACTATGTTTGTTTGGTCTTGTGGACCATACTTTAATAACTACAATAAATATAACCAGTGAACTTTATACCACATAAGTATAAAAAGCATTGTATATATAATATATGTTAAATATTTAAAAAATATCCTGGGGTATATAATTAATCTTATAAAGTTATATTGATATAAAATAAATTAATTACTAATTGAAAAGTAGGTATTACCTGGAAGTAATAAAGGACTGGACAAGTCAAGGAATTATTTTTAATGACACAGAAACTTGATTCAAAATGAGATGGAGTCTATTCTAATTAAGGGCCAACTGCACAAGAACACAACTATGACCAGGGCATGAGATCAAAGGAATTTGCTGTGGTTGTGTTGAGAATAAGTGAATACAGCATTTTACTTTTGCTTGGAACAGATGGAAATAGAACCCAGGACATCAAGGAATATGTGGTTGACCAAATGTGTTTTACAATGAAGAGGTTGAATATGTGATTGTAAATAGAGAGGTTTGACTGTCAGGAAAGAGTGGAAAATAGAAGCTAATTGTGCTCTGGTTTATGAAACATTGTCATGTGGGTCTAATGGGAAATGGCATGGAGAGACAAAAGTATCTATATGTGTCTTCACATTATAGGTAGATGACAGATAAACTCAACCTTTATTGCTCTAACTTCAAAAACTGAAGGTACATATAAAAATGGAGGATTGAAGGAGAAATCAAGATTCCTATTCTGAAAATATTTTTAAACCTAGAAAATTGATCTACAGAGGATAAGAATGTTCAGTGCACTATCCAACATGGCATACATGTTGGAACACTGCCAACCTATAAACATAACTCATGCCAACAATAATCAGGAATAATTTTGATTATTTAAGGTAAGTTTTATATGAAAAATTAATTATTAGATACTAGACAAAACCATCAGCCACCAAACAGCAGCAGTAATATAACTTTTCAAACATTCATAGTTTTTTCCTACAAAGACAGACAATATGAACTTCTTTCTGCTCGCTTGTCTCTTTAAAAATGACAATTGGACATTTTCTGTGAGTACACTTGGATAACAAATAGTTAAAAATTGTCATGTGTTTAATAGTGTAAATAATTTTATCCTTTCCTAGTTTCAATGCATTTATATTTTTCCTTGTTTCTAAGGTTAACTCTGTTTCAGATTTCCTGTGGTGACATAATCTATCAATGTGTCAGACAAACTTTCAAGTTAATTACCACACTACTCACATTCCAACCTGATGTGGCTTTGGGCCTTTTACAAAGGGGAGATTCCTGCTTGTGTCTGACATAATATAAATATTATTTATAACCCTGAACACCTTGCATAAATATATTTATTTATAAATAAATGTTTCTTCATTTTAATATATTCTCCTACTTGTTTTGGAATTCAATCATTATTCACATGAATATCTATTTAAAATTGAAATTACAATTTTGTGTATTTTATAAAAAAAGAAATGTACAGGTAAGGTGATATAAACTGAGGCTTTTCCTGTTCTGCCTGGTCCTGCAGCTGCTTTTAAAATAATCACTCAGATGCTTAATATGAATTACAAACTGTTTGGCCTATTAGTTCAGACTTATTTCAATCTAGCCCTTACTAGATAAACTAACCAATTACTAGGTAAAGTAACCAATTTCTATTATTTTATGTATCACCAAGTGGCTCATGGCTTACTGGTTTTTGACATCTTGTTCCACAGCTGATAGGCTGCTATAGTTTTGACTCTGCCCTTCTCCGTTTTCCACTGTTTGGATTTCCTGTCTAGCTATATTTTGTCTGGCATTGGCCAAATCAGCTATTTTATTAACCAACGGGAACAAAAAGTATACACAACATAAAAAGATTTATTCTGAAGAATTTATAGTTATAGTTTTCTTTGTTACCGCACTCAGAAAAGAAATCTACTAAAGAATTATAAAGTGTGTAAGGTTGTGAGACATAAAAAGATAATTTGGTTATGCAAAACTATTCTAATGCAAGTTAGAATAGAAAGTAAAATAGGTACCAAAATAGGAAGGACAATGGAGTATTTTCTCTGAATTTGTCAAATGTTTATGGACTAGACATGTTGATGTATTATTATCTGCATTTATTGTATATAGTTATTGTACTTATTGTATGTAGTTGTTCGTATATTAGTTATAGCCTTCCTTTTTGTTTTAGCCAAACAGAATTGTGATATTTTGTTTATGCTCTAACAAATAAAGCTGGCCCCGAGATCAGAGTGCAGACGTAGCCATTAGTTAACCATAGAGATCAGGCATTGGTGGCACAAACCATTAATTCCAGCACTTGGAATCCCAAGCCTTTAATTCCAGAACTTGGAAAGAACAGGTCTTTAATCCCAGCACTAGGGAGGAGGAAACAGGAACGATAAGGCTGTGCAGAGAGGGAAAGAGGATGAGTGTTGACAGAAGTTCACTCCCCTCTCAGGCTGAGTAGTGGTGGAGAAGACTTGACTGGGTCTTGCTCCTTTGTCTATCTGATCTTTTTGCATTTAAGACCAATCAGAATTAGTGCTACAGGGAGAGGTTTTGTGAAAACAGTATGCTGATAACAAACTTTTTGAGGTTTGTACTCTATATATTCATTGATTAATGCTCATTGAAACCGGCATTGTAAATATTTTAGTACATATGTAAATTTGCATGATTTTCTAATTTCTCACCTGCTTTATAAGTATAAATTCATATATATATATATATATATAATTCCTAACAATTTCTTACTTTTAATATAAAGAAGCAATTCTTTCCAATGTTGAAAATATATTTTATAAAGTCAAACAAGTAATTTTATTCTAAGATGGTCAGGATTTTCATATCCTTAAATATGATTTTTACCTAGAAGATTTTACCTAGTAATTTTTATTTAGTAATCTTAACTAGAAATAAAATTACAAATGGTAATTTTGTATTTAAACTCATCTGAAAATAGGAGAAAAACATAAATAAAAGGTAGTACGTCTAGGTATTTCTTTTTCTTTTTCTTTCTTTGTTTTAATTTTGTTTGTTTTTTGAGATAGGGTTTCTTTGTGTAGCTTTGGAGCCTGTTCTGGAACTAGCTTTTGTAGGATAGGCTAGCCTCGAACTCAAAGAAATCTGCCTGACTCTACCTCCCAAGTACTGGATTAAAGGCGTGAGCCAGCACGGCTTGGTTTAGATTCTTATTTTTCATTAATGAAAATTTTGAGCAAAATGCAAATTGTCTAAAATGTTTTACTAATTTTTAATTTTATGTATGTGTGTGAGATGTAGCGCATGAGGGTGGCCACATGAGTGAAGATGTCTCTCAAGGCCAGGACTGAAAATTCCCTACTGATGATGAAGTTACTGATGGTTATAAGACACTACACATGGCTGTAGGGAATTCAACTGGGTCTCTTCCAAAAATGGTACATTCCAAGAATATTAACTGCCCAGGTATCTCTCCAGCTCCACAAATTGCTCTATAATCTGAAAGAAATGCTAACACCCATCACCCAATGTAATAATCCCCACTGTTTGTGAAATGAAACACTTTAGGTTATTTTTTTCATCTGTGTTGCTTTTGCCTTGAGTTTGTTCGCTAGAGAATATTTTGTAGTGTTTTACAATTTACATCTACTTTTGTAAGCCTTCCTCAAATCTGTTAATTTAGGGTTGGGGAGATGTCTTTTGGGGACTGGAATTCAGCCTGTATTCCTCTTGTTACATATCTCACAGCTACACTGAGCCAGCTCAAGAGGACCCCTTGTACTCTTCTGGCCTCCATGAGTACTCACACTCATGAGCAAGCACAAACCTACATGCAGATGTACCCACACTTACACATAATTAAAAATAATAAAATAAATATTAATGAAAAAAGATTGTGTTCCAGGTGGTGGTGGCACACGCTTTTAATCCCAGCATTCAGGAGGCAGAGACAGGCAGATCTTTGTGACTTCAAGGTCTACCTGGTCAACAGAATGAGTTCCAAGACAGCCAGGACTGTTTCACAGGGAAACCTTTTGAAAAAAAATAGCAAAAAAAAGAATGTGGATGTATGAAATTAAGTAAAAAAACAATTTCAAATAGCCACATTTTCACCGGACTTTTATTAACCCTTTGGTTTGAAATAAAGTTTCTCTTTCAAAGTTAGCTGAAATGTCTGGTTTGAATGGTTCAAAATGGCCTAAGTCGCATTCTGAAGTCTTAATAGAGACTGAAAAAAGTGAGCTTGGAATTGTTTAAGCACTACCTATTAATAATACTTAAAGTACTGTTCTAAAGGCATTTAGCATTTTTATTTATGAAGACATCACTACCCCAAAAATATATTGGAGGACAGGAACTTGGCTCCAAGATGGTAGTGTTTTGTTTCTGTCATTTTTCTCTTGGTCAAACAGGCTCAACATTATACATGATATACAAACAAATGATAGTTTTATGACTATTTTTAATGAGGCATAACATTATACATTAATTCTGTTTTTAGTAAGAAATTCAAAAGAGGATTCACTATTGCCAGTGAGTAAGAATATAACAGATAACAGGTACAGATTCTAGAAAAATGAGGTCATAGATTATTTTTTTTGAAAGTAATTTTATTAAATTATAAAAGTTTCCATTTCCGCCCCTCTTCCCAACACCCTTCCACTCCCCCCACTCCCTCTCCTCCTCCCTCTTCGTCCCTTAGGGCAGTCAGGGTTTCCTGCCCTGTGGGAAGTTCAAGTTCCTCCCCCCTCCCTCCAGGTCCAGGAAGGCGAGTATCCAAACAGACTGGATCCCCAAAATCCAGTATATGCAGAGGAAACAAGTCCCAGTGTCATAGTCAATGGCTTTTCAGAAAGACTTCGGGCCAGCCACATTCAGAGAATACAGCCAAATTCCGAGAATCTGGTTAGATCACATCCTCGTTCAGTCCCAGTCCAACTGGCCTTGGTAAACTCTCATTAGATCCGTCCCCTTGTATCAGTGGGTGATAGCATCTCTCGCAGTCCTGATTTCCTTTTTCATGTTCTTCCTCCTTCTGCTCCTCATTTGGACCTTGGGGGTCTCAGTCCGGTGCTCCAATGTGGGTCTCTGTCTTTATCGCCATCCATCATCGGATGAAGGTTCCCTCTGATCTTGCCTGCCTTGCTCACGTTCTCTTTCCTTCTGCTCCTCATTTGGACCTTGGGGGGCTCAGTCCGGTGCTCCAATGTGGGTCTCCGTCTGTATCGCCGTCCTTCGCCAGATGAAGGATCTATGGTGATAAGCAAAATATTCATCAGTATGGTTATGGGCCAAGGCCGGTTCAGGCACCCTCTCCTCTGTCCAGAGAACAATCTGGGGATCTCTCCTTGGACCTGGGATCCCATATATAATCAAGTCTCCTGTAAACCCTAAAATGACTCCCTTATTTGAAATATATTCTTCCCTGATCCCATATTCATCCTTCCTCCCTCCCCCCCATCCCAGGCCACCGAGTTTTCCACATTCCTCCCCTACTCCCTTCTCTCTAACCCTCTCCCCTTCCAACAATCCTCCCACCTCCCCCCATGCACCCGAGGTTACCTGGGACTCTTGTCTATTTCCAACCTCCTGGCGGATAGCTAAATAATCTTCATCAGGTTTACCTTCTTATTTAGCTTCTCTAGGATCACGAATAATAGGCTCAAAGACCTTTAATTATGGTTAGAATCCACTTTTGAGTGAATACATACCGTGTTCCTCTTTTTGGGTCTGGCTTACCTCACTCAGTAAAGCGTTTTCTATTTCCATCCATTTGCATGCAAAATTCAAGATGTCATTGTTTTTTTACCGCTGAGTAAAACTCTAATGTGTATATGTTCCACACCTTTTTTAACCATTCATCTATTGAGGGGCACCTAGGCTGTTTCCAGGTTCTGGCTATTACTAATAGTGCTGCTATGAACATAGTAGAACAAATGCTTTTGTAGTATGTTAGGGAATCTCTAGGGTATATTCCCAAGAGTGGAATTGCTGGGTCCTGAGGGAGGTTGACTCCCAGTTTCCTGAGAAACCGCCACACTGATTTCCACAGTGGCTGCACAAGTTTGCATTCCCACCAACAATAGATGAGTGTTCCCCTCAACCCACATCCTCTCCAGCATAGGCTATCCTTGGTGTTTTTGAGTTTAGCTATTCTGACAGGTGTAAGATGGTATCTCAAAGTGGTTTTGATTTGCATTTCCCTGACTCAATCTCTGGCCATTCGAAGTTCATCTGTTGTGAATTCTCTGTTCAGTTTAGTACCCCATTTTTTAATTGGGTTAATTAGAGTTTTAGTGTCTAGTTTCTTGAGTTCTTTGTATATTTTGGAGATAAGACCTTTGTCTGATGAGGGGTTGGTGAAGATCTTCTCCCAGTCAGAAGGCACCTTTTTGTCCTACTGACAGTGTCCTTTGCTTTACAAAAGCTTTTCAGTTTCAGTAGATCCCATTTTCCTCTTATTGTCTGTGCTACTGGGGTTCTACTTAGGAAGTGGTCTCCTGTGCCTATATCTTGTAGACTACTTCCCACTTTCTCTTCTATCAGGTTCAAAGTGGATGGATTAATGTTGATGTCTTTAATCCATTTGGACTTGATTTTTGTGCATGGTGATAGATATGGATTTACTTTCATTTTTTTACAGGTTGACATCCAGTTATGCCAGCACCATTTGTTAAAGATGCTTTCCTCTTTCCATTGTATACCTTTAGCTCCCTTGTCAAAAATTAGGTGCTCATAGGTTTGTGGGTTAATATCTGGATCTTCTATTCGATTCCATAGGTCGACTTCTCTGTTCTTATGCCAATACCAAGCTGTTTTCAATACTGTAGCTCTGTAATAGAGTTTGAAGTCAGGGATGGTAATGCCTCCAGAAGTTCCTTTATTGTATAAGATTGTTTTGGCTATCCTGGGTTTTTTGTTTTTCCATATAAACTTGATTATTGTTCTCTCAAGGTCTGTGAAAAAGTTTGATGGGGATTGCATTGAATCTATAGATTGCTTTTGGTAGAATTGCCATTTTTACTATGTTGATTCTCCCAATCCAAGAGCAGGGGAGGTCTTTCCATTTTCTGGTATCCTCCTCAATTTCTTTCTTCAAAGACTTAAAGTTCTTGTCAAATAGGTTTTTCACTTCCTTGGATAGAGTAACTCCAAGATATTTTATGCTATTTGTGGCTATCATGAAAAGTGATGTTTCTCTGATTTCCCTCTCTGCTTCTTTATCCTTTGTGTATAGGAGGGCCACTGATTTTTTGGAGTTGATCTTGTATCCTGCCACATTACTAAAGGTGTTTATCAGCTGTAGGAGTTCTTTGGTAGAGTTTTTGGAGTCACTAATGTATACTATCATATCGTCAGCAAATAACGAAAGTTTAACTTCATCCTTTCCAATACGAATCCCCTTGATCTCCTTATGTTGTCTTATTGCTATTGCTAAAACTTCAAGCACTATATTGAAGAGGTATGGAGAGAATGGACAGCCTTGTTGCATTCCTGATTTTAGTGGAAAGGCTTTGAGTTTCTCTCCATTCAGTTTGATGTTAGCTGTCGGCTTGCTGTATATTGCTTTTATTATATTTAGGTATGATCCTTGTATCCCCAGTCTCTCCAACACCTTTATCATAAATGGGTGTTTAATTTTGTCAAATGCTTTTTCAGCATCTAGTGAGATGATCATATGGTTTTTTCTTTCAGTTTATTTATATGATGGATTACATTGATAGATTTGTGTATGTTGAACCAGCCCTGCATCTCTGGAATGAAGCCAACTTGATCATAATGGATAATTTTTCTAATGTGTTCTTGGATTTGGTTTGCCAGTATTTTATTGAGAATTTTCGCATCGATGTTCATGAGTGAGATTGGCCTGTAATTCTCTTTCTTGGTTGTGTCTTTGTGTGGTTTTGGTATTAGGGTAACTGTAACTTCATAAAAGGAGTTAGGCAATGACTCTTCTGTTTCTATATTGTGGAATACGTTAAGGAGTATAGGTATTAGCTCTTCCTGTAAGTTCTGGTAGAATTCTGCATTGAAACCATCTGGTCCTGGGATTTTTTTGGTAGGGAGATTTTTGATAACAGCTTCTAATTCTTCACAACTAACAGGTCTATTTTGATTGTTCACCTGTTCTTGGTTAAACTTTGGTATATGGTACTTATCTGAAAAAATGTCCATTTCTTTTACATTTTCCAACTTTGTGGCATATAAACTTTCATAGTAAGATGTAATGATTCTCTGAATTTCCTCTGTGTCTGTGGTTATGTCCCCCTTTTCATTTCTGATCTTATTAATTTGCATGTTCTCTCTCTGCCGTTTGATTAGTTTGGATAGGGGTTTGTCAATCTTGTTGATTTTCTCCAAGAACCAGCTTTTTGATTCATTGATTCTTTGGATAGTTTTCTGTGTTTCTATTTTGTTGATTTCAGCCCTCAGTTTGATTATTTCCAGTCTTCTACTCCTTCTGGGTGAATCAGCTTCTTTTTTTTCTAGAGCTTTCAAGTGTGCTGTTAAGTCTCCAATGTGTGCTTTCTCTGTTTTCTTTAATTGGGCACTTAGTGCTATGAACTTTCCTCTTAGCACTGCTTTCATAGTGTCCCATAGGTTTGAGTATGTTGTGTCTTTGTTTTCATTAAATTCAAGGAAGAGTTTAATTTCTTTCTTTATTTCTTCCTTGACCCAGGGGTGATTTAGTAGTTGACTGTTCAACTTCCATGAATTTGTTGGCTTCCTGGGGGAAGCATTGCTGTTGAATTCTAATTTTAGTCCATGGTGATCTGACAAGACACAGGTGGTAACTAATATTTGTGGAAGTTTGCTTTGTTACCCAGTATGTGGTCAATTTTCGAGAAGGTTCCATGAGCTGCAGAGAAAAAGGTATATTCTTTCATATTTGGTTGGAGTGTTTTATAGATGTCTGTTAAGTCCATTTGATTCAATACCTCCAATAAATCTCTTAATTCTCTGTTTGGTTTCTGTCTGATTGACCTGTCCATTGGTGAGAGAGGAGTGTTGAAGTCTCCTACTATTAGCATGTGTGGTTTGATGACCGCCTTGAGTTCTAGAAGAGTTTCTTTTACATATGTGGGTGCCTTTATATTAGGAGCATAGATATTCAGGATTGAGACTTCCTCCTGATGAATTGTTCCAGTTATGAGTATGAAATGTCCATCTCCATTTCTTCTGATTGATTTTAGTTTGAAGTCGATTTTGTTAGATATTAGAATGGCCACACCCACTTGTTTCTTTGGTCCATTTGCTTGGAAAACCTTTTCTCAACCCTTTACTCTGAGTAGGTGTCTGTCTTTGTGGTTGAGGTGTGTTTCTTGTAAACAACAGAATGTTGGATCCTGTTTTCGTATCCAATCTCTAAGTCTGTGCCTCTTTATAGGTGAATTGAATCCATTGATATTAAGTGATATTAATGACCAGTGGTTGTTGACTCCGGTCATTTTTTTTTTTTTTTAGGTAGTAGAGTGTATGTGTTTTCCTTCTTTGATTTGTGCTTGTGAATGGTCACTAGATGTTTGAGTTATTGTAGGCAGTGTTGGGAATGTTGGATTCCTTCGGTAGTGATTTTCCTTCTAATATTCTCTGTAAGGCTGGATTAGTAGCTACATATTGTTTAAATTTGTTTTTATCCTTGATTATTTTGTTTTCTCCGTTGATAGTAAACGATAGCTTGGCTGGGTATAGTAGTCTGGGTTTGCATCCATGGTCTCTTAGTTTCTGCAGTACCTCTATCCAGGATCTTCTGGCTTTCATGGTTTCCATAGAGAAATCCGGTATAAGCCTGATAGGTTTACCTTTATAAGTTACTTGACCTTTTTCCTTTGCAGCTCTTAAAATTTTTTCTTTAATATTTATGTTTTGTGTTTTGATTATTATATGGCGAGGGGATGTTTTTTCTGATCCAGTCTATTCGGTGTTCTGTATGCTTCTTGAACCTTCATAGGAATATCATTCTTTAGGTTGGAAAAGTTTTCTTCTATAATTTTGTTGAATATATTTTCTGGGCCTTTGATCTGCAGTTCTTCTCCTCTTCAATCCCTATTATTCTTAGATTTGGTTTTTTTATTTTGTCCCAGATTTCCTGAATGTTTTGTGAAGAGAATTTGTTGGATTTGCCGTTTTCTTTGACCAGAGCATTTATTTTCTCTATGGTATCTTCAGAATCTGATATTCGTTCTTCTATCTCTTGTATTCTCTTGGTTATGCTTGATTCTGTAGTCTCTGTTCGTTTACCTAGGTTTTCTATATCCAGCCGGTTCTCGGTTTGTGTTTTCTTCATTGCCTCCAGTTCAGTTTTCAATTCTTGAACTGTTTCCTTTACTTGTTTGATTGTTTTTTCTTGGTTTCTCAGGGTCTCATTCACGGATTTACTTATTTCTTCAAACTTTTTGTTATATTTCTCATCTATTTCTATACTCATTTCTTCAAACTTTTTGTTATATTTCTCATCCAATTCTTTAAGGGAGTTATTCATATCCTGTTTAAGGGACTCTATTGCTTTCATAATGGCACTTTTTTCCACTTCTTCTGGGTTCAGGTGTTCAAGTCCTTCTATTGTAGGGTCCTTGGGATCTGGTGTTTTCATGTTGTTTTTCAGATTGTTGGATGAGGTCTTGCCTTGGCGTCTGCCCATCTCTTACTTCAAATGTTCTCTATTGGAACTTCTGTTACCGGGTCAGGTTACCTTCTTGGGCAGGGACTTCACTGACAGAATGCCCACCTTTTCTCAGGCAGGCTATTGAAGCACAGGCACTCCCTCTTTCCGGGATGCGCTTACAATGCAGGCTCAGCTTGCAAGGCAGCTGAGCTGGGGAAATTTTATGGCCCCAGGGTTAAGGGAGAAATATAGGAATTCGTACCTGGATGGGAGCTGGGATGGCAGGCGGGAGGGGATAGCCAGCACTGCAGGGCGACCTGGGCGTCTATGGGGTCGGGGAATGCCCAAGCTCCTCCTCACCGGGACCCTGTCATTGCCCGAAGAAAACTCACCCCTCCGATGGCCCTCTGCTAGAAGTCAGGGCCCCTGCTGGTCAGGAATGTGGCTGAGCTGGCACCTGGTCCACCTGTCCTCAGGGAGGCCTTTAAGACCCAGGAACTGCCTCCAGCCGGGATGCGCCTACAACCCAGGCCCATCATGCAAGGCAGCTGAGCTGGGGAAATTTTATGGCCCCAGGGGGAAGGGAGAAATATAGGAATTCGTACCTGGATGGGAGCTGGGATGGCAGGCGGGAGGGGGTAGCCAGCACTGCAGGGCGACCTGGGCGTCTATGGGGTCGGGGAACGCCCAAGTTCCTCTTCACTGGGACCCTGCCATGGCCCGAAGCAAACTCACCCCTCCGATGGCCCTTTGCTAGAAGTCAGGAGGTCATAGATTATTTAGAAAGTGTTTAGCTAGCAGTTTTTGTTATTGTTGTTCTTCTTGGAGGTCGTGGTGGTAGTGGTGGTGGTGGTGGGGTGTGTGTGTGTGTGTGTGTGTGTGTCTATATGTGTGTGTGTATTGATCTACTAAATTGGCTTCCAAGAATTTTCTTTGTTTTTTAATTTTTTTGTTTACTCGCTGATAGTTTTATATACAATAAAATGAAAAGTATTCGTATCTGTCCTCTTTCCTCCTTCGTCACCCTCATCACTGCCTCCTTTCACCTCTTTTCTTCTTCTGATCGCCCGCTAAGTCCAATGATAGCTGCATCCCCATGAGGATGGGTCAATCCACTGGAGTGTGATAAACCCGTCTGTGGCTATTCTCTCAAAAATTAATGATACTGATGAGGGAAGACAATATTTTAAAGTACTCCCGCTAGTCCTCAACCTCTTATATTTATCCAGTGTCATCTTCCCTGAGCCCTAGTTGTGATATGGATAAAATGTCTGATACTTTGAAAGATGCTTAATTAGCAAAAGTTTTAGGATTTTTGTTGTTCTTTTACTTACTTAGAAACATTACTTAATACATTTTTATTTTTTTCATCTGCAAGTTATCAAAACTGTTTTATAAAAATCTATGCACTAGTAATGGAAGTTTATATGCAAAGCTGCAAGAGAGAACTTTAAAACACAGTTAACACTCAATACTATAAAGTGAACTAACTATAATCAAATACATCTCTCAGTAAATTGCTAGGAAAATTCCAGGCAATTCACTCCAAACAGAAATTGAGATTTAGGGAAATAAACAAACATAAGCTAAATAAGTAATAATATATAATTAATTGACTAATGTCTACAGTCAAGTCTGCCATTTTGTTTATAGTAATCAATTTTATACATAATTATTCTGTGTAACTACATAATAAATATTTAATGTATAATGACTTACAATACTTTAAAGCTATTGAAAATTAAGTTAGTTTTACAAGATGCTGTTGGGTAATAAAATATAATTTTAAAATTTGTCTTAGAATAGATGTAATTTGTTAAGGTAGGACTGAATGTGTCATCTTTTTCATGAGTTTTTGTTTACCATTGAAATTTACTATTACTAAAAACTGTTCAATATCTTCCTAGGTGACTCTGTAATATTCTAAGTCACATAAACAGAGAATAGATTGATACTGTTATTTCACACATTAGAACTCTAGAACTAAAGTTTTTCAGAAGTTTTAAAACAAGTTTCTGAACTTCACTTACATAGATACATTTAAAGTCCTTTTAATCCTAACCTAATGTTAATCCATTTCCTCACGAGCAAGTGTAGTGTAGACCAAAGTAATCTTCCTGAACAAGCACTTTCTCTGATTAAGCTCTCCAAGTGTTTTCATAGAAATCCACTTTATCAGGAAACAATATTCCAAGAAATGGTTTAAACGTTCCTTTTGCTATTGCCACTTGAATGCTATTGGTCCTGGAGGAAAAGCTTAAAGAGATATAAAAAGTTAATTAGATATAGCGCATGCAAACGATTATGATTACTTAATTAGCAGAATCCCTTAAATTGACACAATATGCAATCGAATATGGGGCTTAACGACTTTGTTATTAATCAATTCCTAATGTAAATAGTTTGAAGCTCTTGTTGCTTTGTAATGTTCATTATAAATAGTCCCTGTGGGAATCACAAGTTTATTTCATTAAAACTTGTGCTGGCTGCTAATTGCTGCTAGGAAACATGCACAAATAAATTGTGTTGTGGAAGCCAATGATGTAAATTTACAAGGTTCTGGGGGGGATTGCTGGGGACAGCTGTGTTGGAGATCATTCTACTCTGCGAGGATAGGGAGTATACAAGAGCTTTTGACACAAGCGTGTTTTACATAAATAACAAATGGTGACAAACGTCTACACTCACAGATGTTAAAAAAGGTAAAAGAATGCCTGAAAACATGCTTATTTTTCCTAATTTGGATATATTTAGACTAAGAATAATTAAACTGTAAGTTTTTGGCAAGAACAAATTATGACTATAAACTTGGTATTATTTAAAAGACACATTGAATTATAAAATACAGAAATAACGTAATCTTCCTTGTAACTAACGTCTCAGCAGTATGTGTGTATACATACGCGTGTGTGCATGTGTGTAACATGTGTGTCACCAAATCTACTTGCCTGCTCAGATCCTTCCGGATGCCTGAGGTTGATACTGGAGTGCTGGGGATCATGTCAGAGGAACAGCAGGTGGCGATTGAAGTTTAGGTTAAGTAGCCAGGAGGAAAATCCCTGCCTGGTGAATCTATGATAGTTAAGATGTTTTCTTCCTTATCTGTCTTTTCTAAATGCTAAAAACAGGGTTAGTTTGAATAGTTTTTGTGAGGAAAAACATAAACAAGAAAGTGTCACACTGATACAAGTTTCTATTGAGGAGTCATATAGACTTCTAAGCCACAGCTTAGATTAATGATTAGAAAAAACAATGAGTCCCATTTAACCTAGCTAGCTTAAATTCTTTTATCCTTAATGTTGGGAGATGTGTTCACAAATTTTGGAGTGCATAACAGCTAAAACAAAGCTTTAAGAATAACTTGGATTTGGTGGGCGGTGTTGTCACACGCCTTTAATCTCAGCTTTCAGGAGGCAGAGACAGGTGGATTTCCATGAGTTTGAAGCCATCCTGGTTTACCAAGTGAGTTTCAGGATAAACTCCAAAGTTACAGAGAAACTCTGTCTCATAATAAACAAGAGAGAGAGAGAAAGAGAGAGAGAGAGAGAGAGAGAGAGAGAGAGAGAGAGAGAATAAGAGAATAAGTAGAGTTACACTAAGATGTTTTGTCAAATAGCTTTGACACCTTTCTGGACCTGGAGGGAGGGGGGAGGAACTTGAACTTCCCACTGGGCAGGAAACCCTGACTGCTCTTAGGGATGGAGAGGGAGGAGGAGAGGGAGTGGGGGGAGTAGGAGGGTTGTGGGAGGAGGGGCGGAAATGGAAACTTTTATAATTTAATAAAATTACAAAAAAAAAAAAGAAAAACCTAAGAGGATAATCAACTATGTTTGAGGCACATAGTTGAATGCAGAACTCGTTAGGGTCAGGGAACAAGAACAAATCAGCCCAATTATCATTAGCTTATGTGCCTTTCTTGATAGGATTAGTTGATGACCAAAGGTGATGATTAATTTCTTGTAAACATTTTTGCCCCCAATCTCTTGATATTAAAAAAGAAAAAAAAATTTGATGATTGGGTATGGATCCCAAAGATTTAAATTAGAACTGGCTGATTTTTTTTTATATATAAAAGTTTAGGCTTGTGATTCTGTTAAGATTCCTTTTTAAGAATTCTTTTCAAGATAAGTAATAAACTAATTGACCCTTCTTTGTAGCTGCAAAGTGCAGCCTGCCAATAAAAGAATTGACTGAGAAGAATATCTTGCTTGTCTACACAGTTAACCTGTAACAAGTTGCTTGGGTATGAATGCATGTGGGTTCTTGGGATAATTTGCTTTTCTTCTGAAATATGTAAAATATTTAATCATGTAAGAGATATGGAAAACATGTATTCTTTGTTATATCCACTTGAAAAGCAAAATGTAACCACATTGTAATTCCTGTATTGTCTGAGAAAATTTGTTGGGGTGTTGGGAGCCACCTGGAGGCACAGGTGGTCCTGCAGTTTGGAGGTATACCTGGCTTGGCCGCGTGGGGCTGAGCACCCTTGCCTGCACCCCTGCTTGCACATGCTCAGACCAGCAGAATGGCATTAACCAATCAGGACAGCGTTCAAGCCTCTCCACCATTTAAAAGCAGCTGCCTCTGGACTCTACTTCCTCTCTCTAAGCTTTCTCTTGTCCCTGCTCTATCTTCCCTTCCCCCAATTTTCCTCAACGGAATGCTCCGAATAAAGACGTGACCAGGGAAGGAATTCTCGTTTTTAGTGGCGTTCATTCCTGTCGGACAGGAAGCGCGCCGCATTGGGGTATATAAGCTGTAGGAAAAAAAGGTATACAGTAGAAAGAACACAGGAAATGGCATCGAAAAATAGAAAATAAAGAAGAAAACTTGAAGAGTGTGTAAAGAGTCTCTTTTGCTTAAGCCTGTCAGATAAATAGTCTAGTACATGCCAACTCTGTATTTTCCTTTGAGCCCAATGCTTCTGGAGGCTGACTCTCCAGGCAATGATATTGGGATTTTTTTTTCAATCAATTCCTCACTTAAATTTTTTTCTTTGAATATATTTTATTTATTTATTAAAAATTTCCACCTCCTCCTCTCATTTGCCTACCACTCTTCCCACTCCCCCTCCCCCTCCCTCTCTAGTCATAAGAGCAGTCAGGGTTCCCTGCCTTGTGGGAAGTCCAAGGTCCTCCCCTCTCCATCCAGGTCTTGGAAGGCGAACATCTAAACAGACTAGGATCCCACAAAGCCAGTCCATGCAGTAGAATCAAAACTCAGTGCCATTGTCCTTGGTTTCTCAGTCAACCCACATTGTCAGCCACATTCAGAGAATCCGGTTCATCTATACTAACTGGCCAATCAGTTCCTGGGATCCAAAGTCTCCATTTCACAATATGTGTTAACGGTATATTTGAGGTTTTTGTGGGTGATTTGTTTTTGAATTCAGGTCTTCATGCTTATGCAACAAGTATTATGCCTGAATAATCATATGTCCAGCCCTATTACTAAAATTGAATGCTTACAAATGACCTCTTCAATGTGTTTGCCCAATTTTCAACCCTAAGTATTAAGATACTGGATTTTAGGGAAAGAAATTGTTATGAGAAAACCAGACTTGGTTCCAAACACTCTAGGAAAAGGTGGCTGTGTGTCTTCATCTCACCACTCAGGACTTAACCTGTCCACATGAGAACACAATCTGTCAGCAGGAGGAAAAGCAGTAAATATGTAAGTGCAGAGATATTCCTACATCCTAACATTTATTAGCTTTAAGTTGCCTTTCTGATATTCGTATTAAAACATTTGCATCTGGCTACTATTGTTTTACTTTTAATTATTTACTAATGAAAATATAGTTTTGAAAACTGCATTTTATTAATATTTAAAAGACTTTGTGTGAACTAAACACACTCATACAATCTACAAAAATGTATATATTTATACACACACATACACACTGGGTTCATAAATGGTACACCTTAATTAAAAGAGGTAAGCAAAGACATTATGAATATTAAATTATGATGTGAGTTGCCTGTCTACTTGAAATAAGTATCAACACAAATAGAAAACTATGCTTACATTAGAATTTTTAAAACTTTTATTATTATTATTATTAAAAATTTTCACCTCCTCCCCTCCTCCCATTTATTTTAATTTTTTTTCCGTTAGACTTGTTTATTCAAGTATTCGAAAACACTCTTTCCACTTCCTCCCCTCCTCCCAATACCCTCCCGCTCCCCCCATTCCCTCTCCTCCTCCCTCACCATTCCCAAGAGCAGTCAGGGTTTCCTGTCCTGTGGGAAATCCAAGTTCCTCCCCCCTCCCTCCAGGTCCAGGAAGGTGAGCATTCAAACAGGACAGGATCCCAAAAAGCCAGTCCATGCAGACGAAACAAGACCCAGTGCCATTGTCAATGGCTTCTCAGTCTTCATTTGGACCTTGGGGACTCAGTCAGCTCCCATGTCAGCCACATTCAGAGAATCCGGTTTGATCACATGCTCCTTCAGTCCCAGTCCAGCTGGCCTTGGTGAGCTCTCATTCGATCAGTCCCCTTGTATCAGTGGGTGAACGCACCCTTCGCGGTTCTGACTTCCAGTGCTTCAATGTGGTTCTCCGTTTCTATTTCCATCCATCGTCGGATGAAGGCCCCCTCTGATTTTGCTTTCCTTGCTCACGATCTCCCTCTCTCTGCTTCTCATTTGGACCTAGGGAGTTAAGTCCAGTGTTCCAATATGGGTCTCTGTCTCTATCTCCATCCATCACCATATGAAGGTTCTGTGGTGACATGTAAAATATTCATCAGTATGGTTATGGGTCAAGGCCAGTTCAGGCACCCTCTCCTCTGCTGCCCAGAGTACAATTTGGGAACCTCTCCGTGGGCCTGGGAACCCCTCCAGAATCAAGTCTCTTGCAAACCCTAAAATGGCTCCCTTAGTTGAAATATAAACTTCCCTGCTCCAATAACCATCCTTCCTCCCTCCCCCACTCGCATTCCTCCAAGCCATCCCCAAACCTCCCCCTCTCCCCTCTTCCTAACCATCTTCCCTTACTTCCATCCCTCTACCCCCCATGCACCCAAGTTTGCCTGGCAATCTTGGCTACTTCTAATATCCAGGAGGATAACTATATTGATTTTCTTCAGGTTCACCTTCTTATCTAGCTTCTCTAGGATCACAAATTATAGACTCAAAGACCTTTAACTGTGGCTAGAATCCACTTATGAGTGAGTACATACCATATTCCTCTTTTTGGGTCTGGGTTACCTCACTCAGTAAAGCGTTTTCTATTTCCATCCATTTGCATGCAAAATTCAAGATGTCATTGTTTTTTACCACTAAGTAAAACTCTAATGTGTATATGTTCCACACCTTCTTTAACCATTCTTCTATTGAGGGGCACCTAGGCTGTTTCCAGGTTCTGGCTATTACAAATAGTGCAGCTATGAACATAGTTGAACAAATACTTTTGTAATATGATAGGGCATCTCTTGGGTATATTCCCAAGAGTGGAATTGCTGGGTCCTGAGGGAGGTTGACTCCCAGTTTCCTGAGAAACCGCCACACTGATTTCCAAAAGCAATCTATAAATTCAATGCAATCCCCATCAAAATCCCATCAAAATTCTTCACAGACCTTGAGAGAACAATAATCAAGTTTATATGGCAAAACAAAACACCCAGGATAGCCAAAACAATCTTATACAATAAAGGAACTTCTGGAGGCATTACCATCCCTGACTTCAAACTCTATTACAGAGCTACAGTATTGAAAACAGCTTGGTATTGGCATAAGAACAGAGAAATCGACCTTTGGAATCGAATAGAAGACCCGGATATTAACCCACAAACCTATGAACACCTGATTTTCGACAAGGGAGCTAAAGGTATACAATAGAAGAAGGAAAGCATCTTTAACAAATGGTGCTGGCATAACTGGATGTCAACCTGTAGAAGAATGAAAGTAGATCCATATCTATCACCATGCACAAAACTCAAGTCCAAATGGATTAAAGACATCAACATTAATCTGTCCACTTTGAACCTGATAGAAGAGAAAGTGGGAAGTAGTCTACAAGATAGAGTGGCACACAGGAGGCCACTTCCTAAGTAGAACCCCAGTAGCACAGACAATAAGAAAGACAATGAATAAATGGGACCTCCTGAAACTGAGAAGCTTCTGTAAAGCAAAGGACACTGTCAGTAAGACAAAAAGGCTACCTTCCGACTGGGAGAAGATCTTCACAAACCCCTCATCAGACAAAGATCTGATCTCCAAAATATACAAAGAACTCAAGAAACTAGACACTAAAACTCTAATTAACCCAATTAAAAAATGGGGTACTGAACTGAACAGAGAATTCACAACAGATGAACTTCGAATGGCCAGAAGACACTTAAGGTCATGCTCAACCTCCTTAGCAATCAGGGAAATGCAAATCAAAACCACTTTGAGATACCATCTTACACCTGTCAGAATAGCTAAAGTTAAAAACACCAATGATAGCCTATGCTGGAGAGGATGTGGAGTGAGGGGAACACTCATCCGTTGTTGGTGGGAATTTAAATTAATTTTTACACTTAACTTTTTAAATGTTTGATAGAGTAACTATTTTATTTATGTGAATATAGATTTTAGTAATCTTTTCATTTTGATATTGTTTTTCTCATTTCTTTGGATACTGCAAAAATCTTCTAGTTAGTGCTTTATTAATTATGTCATTTTCTCAATTATGCTATGTGTGGTGGTGTGAATATAACTGACTCTATTAAGCTTATAGGGAGTGGTAGTATTAGTGACTTTAGGGCATAACCTTCTCGGAGGAAGTGTGTCACTGTGGGGGTAGCTTTGAGGTCTCATATATGCTCATGCCAGGTTCAGTGTATCAGACTACCTGATTTTGCCTGAGGTTCACGATGTAAGACTCCCAGCTTCTTCTATTGCACCATGTTTTCTGCATGTCACCCTGTCACACCATGATGATAATGGACTCAATCTCTGAAAATGTAAGCCACCCAATGAAATATTTTTTATAAGAGCTGCAGTGGTCATGGCATCTCTTCACAGCAATAGAAACCATAACTAAGACTCCATGACATAGTTAACAACAATAATAATCTTTCAAATAGTATTTACATCTGTATGTGTAAATCTTTAGGAAAAATTGGACTAATATAATTTCTAGTTTCAAAAATTTTGACATTTTAAATTATTTTCCTTATTCCTCCTGGAAAAAAAAGGTGTACATTTATTGTCAAAAATAGGAAAATGGGTATAATTGAAAGAATAAACATAAAATCATCTGAAATCTCACATACAAATAAAACAAACATATATACAGATTTGGATGTCTACATTCATGCTACAGGGTAGAGATTAATATATCACTGTTGTCAGTATACACAAGAAAAAATGCGTGTGTAGAGGTGTTAATACTAAACACATTCTTTTTCTAACTGGCAGAAGGGTTTGTTTCCTGTCTCATTTTAGAGTTTATAATCTACGGAAGCTAAGGAAGGAAATCAAAATAGAACTTTGAAGTACAAACCAAGGATGAAGACTGTTTACTGACTTGGTTCCTTTGACTTCCTCAGCTCAGCTAGTTTTCTTATATATCCCAGGCCATCCTCAATAGGAAGAGCACTGCCCCAGTAGGCTGCCCCACCCGATCAATTCTCAGTCAAGAAAATGATTCACAGGTACGTTGTAGGCCAATGTGATCAAGACAATTCTTTATCTGATGTTTCCTCTTTGAACAACTTAAATGTCCCTTGAGTAGGGAATGGAATGTTTTTAACTGAAATAATATCAGTTCCCCTCTTCCTTTCCTTCCTCCAACACCTCTTCTTTACTCTCCTTCCAAACCTTCCCATGTTAGGTTTTTATTACTATATGTTGTTTGTTTAAAATAAGAATTGTAATTGTGAAATTTTTATGCATCCCCTTTTTTTATATTTCCTTTCTCTCCTCCTCCCCTCTTCCCCAACCTCAACCTTCTTCATCTTGATAATGTTACTTTGGCTTGCATGCCTTTTGTTTTCTGGGTGTCTGAATATGTGATAAAATATTTAATACATGTCTTTCTGGGTATATCTTAACATGACCTCTAGCTCTATAAGTTCTACTGGAAATGATACAATTTCATATTTTTCATCTTTGTGTCTTCTCCTGGAAACTTAGGTTGATTCTATATCTTGGCTGCTGTCAATTGCAATTTGCTGAACAAATGTACTATGTATAAATATTATTTACTGAGTTGATGCATTCATCTACATACTGGGATAGAATACAGTAGAATTGTATCAGTCTTTTAGAAAACTTGTTATCAATTTCCATGGATGTTTGAGTGAATTACCCTTTAATCAACAGTATAAAAGGGATTCCTATTTCCCTACATCCTTTTTATATTTTTTTTATTATTTTAGACAAAGTCTCATGTACCTCAGGCTAGCTACTTCAACTTACTGTATCACTGCAGTCCTCCCGCACTAACTCTCAGTGCTATAATTACAGGCCTATACTATGTGTCCAAATATGATTTTATTGTTTTCTTAAACAAAGGCATTCTGACTGTATGGAAATAGAATCTCAGAATTATTTTGATTTGTGCATTCCTGATGGTTAAGACTGTTGAACATCATCATGTGTTTATTGATTATTTTACTCCATTTCAAACAGGGTTGCTTAGAACATTGACCCATTTATTGATTAGAATATTTGTTCTTTTAGAGTTGTTTTCAGATCTTGAGCTCTATATACTCTGTTAAGTAGTTGGCAAATACCTTCCATTCAATAGATTTTCTCTTCTCTCTATAATTGGTTCCTTTGCTAACATGAAAATACAGAACACTTTAAGTTTGATAAAATACAGGTCTCTGCCAATGAGTGAATTTCAGCGCATTTGCTTAGCCTCCCACTTCCACTGATGACCTGTTCTCTGATGGTTTCCATCCTGACCCTTTCCTGTTGGACAGTGCTCATTACTTCTGTTTCTCTGGCTGGGCTCCTGTTCAGACCTCAGTTCTGCATTTCTTACTATTAATATTTTTAGATTTCTAGAAAAGCATTATACTGATTTTGCACCTGCTAGCAATAGGTTTATCTGCTTTAGCCCTCTGTCTATACTAAGCTATACTATAGTATTGACTTACTTGGATTTATAAGATTTTGACAAATTAAACTGTTATTTCTAACCACATCATTTATGCACTTTTTTTCTATTGTGAATAACCATGAAGAATTTCAAAAGGAAGTGAAGTCAATTCTCTTCAATTCCCTTCCACCCAGACCTTTTCTTTACTATTTTCTTTATTTTCACATTTTAAAAATTGCTGCATACTTCATAATTTCTATTGATAGATTTTAAACATTAGTTCAAGGCTGGAGATTTTAGTTCAGGAATAGTGATAGTAGTGTTCGCAGGGCCCTAGGTTTGAGCCCTGCACAATAAAACAAATCATTCTTGTATGTGGGTAGAAAAATCTTTTTACCATTTGTAAATGCATATTTTGATTGTGTTTATTTATTATGAGTTTTTTAATTATCAAAATTTATTTACATTATGATATAATTCACATATAGAAGTGAACTAATTTTAAATGTGCAGTTGAATAGTTTTAAATAAAATATACAATGTTAATTAAATGGAATAGAAGACTCAGAGGTTAATGCATAGCATCTATAGATTTTAATAATGGTGTTAAGAATAATGTTTGCATCTTCCATTATTATTTTCCAAAAACTGAAAATATGAGTCCAGAACAATGAAATTGCATCCTTCTGTGTTTTCATATGCAAAGTCTACCTGAAATAGATCAGGGATGGAAATACAATACCTGAAATTACTAGAAGAGTGTTTCTCAGCAGTAGGTTTCCTAATGACACCTTCACAGGAACCACGTGAACAACTGGAAAACACAGATATTTACATCATGATTTATAACATTAGCTGTATTGTTTTAAAGTGCCAATGAAAAGAATTTTATGACTGGGTGGGGTCACCACAAAATGAAGTATAGTATTAAAGGGTCCTAGCATTAAGTAGGTTGAGAACCATCATGCTAGAAGAATAGAGTCAGAGCGCTTAAATGCACAGTTCCAAATGCTGATTTCCAGGGACGGGAACCACAACGTACAATCAAGAAGAGTGAGTGAAGTACACTGCAAAGTGCACTGTAAAGTGTATGAGAGTGGCATGACATGAAGCTAAGCTGCAGCACAGCACAGAAACCATCAAAGATGGAAAAGAAAACCAACAGAATGGAAGAAAATGCAAGCTGTTGCTTGAGGAGGGATTAATTAATACCCAGAGCACACAAATAAACTAAAGAACAAACTGAACTCAACAGAAAAACAAGGAGAATAATCTCACTGAAAATTGAGAAGATGATCTGAGAAATTCAAAGAGACGTTTGTCAAAGAAAGACAAGCAAACAGCAAACCAATGTCTGAAAACACAATCACAAAAAGATAGGTTCCCACTGCAGTTAGCATTGCCTTTGTGAAAAAACACAAAAGAAGGAAATACAGTAAAGATGCTGGGGCTGGGGAAAGGCCAGTTTTAAACAATGCTAAAACAATAATTGAAATAACTATTATAATAAAATACTATGAAAAGTCTTCCAAAAAGGTTGAACTACCATAACTATAGCAATCTAGGTTTGGTAGTGCATATATATAAAATACTTGGAAGGTATATAGGAGGCTGAGGCAAGAGAATTATGCATTCACTGCAAGTCTAGAGAAAATGGTGAGTCTGAAGCAAGCCAGCGGCACATAATGAGACACTGATAAAACACTAAAAATAATTTTGTGTGTGTGTTAATTATGTCATAAATATATGACCAAATGTGAATATACCAATTTCTTCAGAGAGTTTTCAGCTGCCACTGATTGGTTGTTGCTCTTCAACTATTTCCTGGTCCTTGTGAAATGTCCTCATCTATATTGGTATGTAAACTAGCATTCATTACCTAGGTAGGCCTTTGGTCTAGGCATCCATATTGTTGAGATTTTATGGTTGGGCTTCCCTGCTAAGTCTAGAAGACACTAACTGCTATGCCCTAGTCTTCTTACCATTACAAACATTCCACCTCCCTTTCTCTAATTCTACTGAGGCTTAGGAATACGGTGGTGTTATAGATTTGTCAGTTGGGCCTGAGCATCCTATGGCCACTTGCTGTCTGCATTTTCATCATTCGAGATCTCTATGGAAACCCATCTGCTGGGGGGAAAAAGAAGTTTTTTTGATAAGGCGTGAGAGTAACACTTATCTGCGGGCAGGAGGATAAGCATTTAGAATACTGTTAGAATATATTAGTTTAGGAGAATGAAGTAGGTTCTAGGGTTCTATAGTCTCTCCAGCCACAAATTTTATCTAGGTTTATAGTACATGATATATATGTTCCTTCCCCAGAGTGAGCATTAAGTCCAGTTAAGCAGCTTTTGATTTCTCCCAAGATATAAAAGCCACTGCAGTACCCTTGAGGATATCTTTCCAGGGTAGTCATTGTTGTGGTTCAAAGGTTTTACAGTTGGGTAGGGATAGTGATTGCCTTTCTCTTATGGTAGCTTGCATAGTACTTTTGGGTATTATGAGTGGCTTTCTTTAAGGGAGGTGACCTTATTTCAGCACCAGCTTGATTCTTCCAAGTTCAATGTCAAAAGTGCTTCACAGCTGTTTTATCTGCTTGTCCATTGGATATAGCCCTAGAATTTGTCAATAACTATTTTGAATATTTTTGATCATTTTGACTATTTTTGACCATTATGTATATCCAATTTAAATTATTTCCTTCTCAAATAACTACATTATTTCTTAAGAGCTGGCTAAAACATGAAACCTACCATGTTTTCACCTACAAATATTTTTGAATCCGTTAATGCTACAGTCTTTTCACATACTTAAGTCTCTCTCTTCTCTTCTTTCATAAATTCTGTAATCAAACATTAAATTATTATCCTTGAATGTATATATTTTTAACTTTTTGCAACTTTTACTGTTTAATTTCCTCCTTCTTCCTAACGATTTTGCACTTGCTTCCCTCACATATGCATAAGCATGCATGTGTGTCCACATACACACAAATACACACATACAAGTAAAAATAAATTCTTTAAAAAGAAAATAAGAAAGTAATCTGTCCAGAGATTTCTTAAATTAATATGTGTAATAGATCACAAATACAAGAAACTGAAAATATGATTATCCACCAGCATTTAAATAAAAACCATAACAATGTACCATATTACACCAAGTAGAATGACTATTATTAAGTACATTAAAAAGTAAGATGGCTAATGTCTTAGGGTTTTCAATTGCTGTGAATTGACACTATGACTATGGCAACACTTATAAAGAAAACGTTTTAATGGGGTGGTTCTCTTACAGCTTCAGAGGATCAGTTCATTCAAGGTGGGTATCATGGCAGCATGCAAACAGATTATATTGCTGAAGCTGAGAATGCTACATGTTGCAGGTGACAGAAAGTTGACTGATTATCATATTAGGGAAGCTTGAACAAACGAGACCTCAAAGTCTAGCCCAACAGTGACACATTTGCTCCAATAAGGCCACATCTACTCTAACAAAGTCACATCTCCTGATAGTACCACTGTGTATTAGATTATGGAATCAATTACATTCAAGCCACTACTGCAAAGGATGTGGATCAAGGGAACTTTCATTCATTTCTGACTCTGGACACTGAACTAAAAGCCTTAAAATGTTAGATGAGCACTCTAACACTGAAAAAAACTCTTACACGTATCTGGTAAAAGAATAAATTAGTAATCACATTGTACATTCAAGTGACTCTCTTTTAGATATCATATATGAGATAAAAACTAAGAGAAGACCAACAGAATGTAGATTAGTGGTTTCTGGAGTCTGGGAAAATCACATGGTAAAGAGAGTAGAGGAAAGTTCGGTAACCTGGCCCATCTAACTATGCTGGATACACATAGATAGAAATAATAAGTAGTGATTCTTTATAGATTAAGAAAGGAACTATAGTTTACAATAATAAATTTGTATATTACATGCGTTATTAAAAAATTAGAAACTGAGAAACCCAGACTTAAAGACAATATATAAAATGGTATAATTGCCAATTACCCAGATTGGAGGTATTATATACTGTGTATGTGTGGTATTACAATAAATTCTATAAATCCATACATTATTACATATTATTCAGAAGCAATAAAATTTCAACAAAAAGAGCAAGGGAATTTTAGATTTCTAGAAGAAAAAGATTTGAATTCCTTCCCTACTCAAGCAGGTGTGGACAGGTTTTAGTTCTATAGGAAATAGCAGCAGGCACTGTCAGCACCAGACACTGCTGAGTCCCCACTGTAGCACGATTAATAAAAACTCAGAGAAAAATATGTAGCCCAATAAAATAAATTTTTAAATGTTTAAAAAATGAGAGACAGATATTGGGGTTTAACCTGAAGGCCAGAAAAAGCAAAATAGCCAGTCACTGGCTCTTACCTTGACCTCAGTACAAAAATAGTGATCCTGACTCCAGGATACCTCAGAATGTGACTGAGTCAGAGGGCTGTCTTCTCACGTTTTATAATCCTCTCTATGTCTGTGATTAAAGGCGTACAACACTACTGCCTGCTTTCTGTGGCAAGCTAGTGTGGCTATTGGGATTAAGGTGTGTGTTATCGCTCCCAGGTCTATAAGGCTGGTCAGTGGAGCTGTTTTTCTTTTTGGATCCTCAGGAAAGTTTTATTTATTAAAATACAAGTGAAATCTCACTACACCTCACTGTGCTGTGCATGTCACAGCAACCCCTGTTCTGCAATGCTTAGCTTGGGCATCTCCTTATACTTGGCTGTTATGAAATTTGACTTTCATCTCTATAATTTAAAAGAATTTTACTATATTCTGTATTATGTAACTATTTCCATATATATTTTCTGAAACTCCTACATCATGACTCATAAAAACCCAGAGACAGATATTGGGGTTCAAGCTGAAAGATCAGAGAAATAAAGCAGCCAAGGCACTAGAGAGCTCTTAACACTATGAAATCTTCAGACTGAAAAGAGAGAGAGTTCCTGTCTCATCCTGCTTTCTATTCCTCTCTAGTGCTGGTATTAAAGGCGTGCACCCCCACCACCCAGCCTGTATGGCCAGCTAGTGTGGCTACTAAGATTAAAGTGTATGCCACCACTGCCTGGCCTGTATTACTGGCTAGTGTGACTAGCTTTGTACTCTTCAGGCTAGAAGATCATATTTGTTAGATCATAAACAAAATATAATGGTAAACTCCTAATGTAGTTGACTTCATGATATTCACATTCCTCCTTACTTTACATGTCTGTGTCCAAAATGTAGTTCATGTCAAGTAATAGAGCATCTTTTTCTCTCTACTATGATAGGGAATGTTTTGAGCTACCCTAAGATGCTAAAAGTCAAGCTTTGTTTCACAACACATTCATAATTACGAAAATCCCAATTCAACCTTTCCTTAGGATTAGTTTATGGCTATATATAGTGGAAAGTGAAAAACAGAAATTTATGTAGAATCTTAGGTTGGATAAGAGCCATAATTCTCGTTGTAAATGTTCAGTAATGAGAAAAATTACTAAATATCCTCAGTTTTGAAAATAATCACATCATCTATTTTATGTCTCCAAAGAAAATATTGGAAGATAATATTGGTAGATCTTTAATGTTGCGAATTATTTTTATTTCAATTCAATACATTTATAATTTCACTGTAAAATCATCAGTTTCTTATCCTATTATCTAACATAAAGATAACTATGCATTTATATATGATCAATAATCGGAGGAAGAAAAATAGCTTGAGCTACTTGTTTTCATATTACTTATTGTTTTCAGAATATACAGACAATAAGACCCATTTGCTTATGGATTGTTTGTACAAAAGAAACTACTAAATATTGTAATAAAAAGTCTTCCATATTATATTCACCAAAATTCATATTGTGTTTCTTGACTGTTACAATCAGTCATGTAGTCTTGCCATGTGACTGAGTTTATCTTTAGCTTTCAGACTTGGCCAGTAGCATACAAATAAAACATAATTACTCTATGTTCTTCTCACTTTCATATTAATTTTGAATTGTGAGTAATGAGAACGGAGAGATCCTATTAGGCTTCACAGACACAAATTGGACATGACAGCCTTTCCCCATTACATTGGGACCCTGTGTAACATGTTCAAGGGAGTCATGGCACTGACTACTGATGAGCTTCTTAGGAAGACACATTCATCTAGTGTATGTGAGGTCCATTTGGTATGCCATTGCAGTTATGAAATGTAATAAGTTGTTGTTGATATTGCGCAACGGTTAGAAATGTATTTCAGTACAATAAAGTAGAGGGACCTGAACAAAGAGAGGGAGAACACATTTATCTTGGGAAAGAAGAGGGCTACTGCCACAGTGAGAACTTACTGAGAAGAACTTATGAAGGACATGGGTTATTTTGTCTTCTAAGTCTGAAGAAAGGAGATTAAAAAGGTAATGTGGAGCTGTGTTATACAGGGCTGTACAAAGCTTTTCACCACATTCTGATGACATAGAAATTAATAACTGAACACAGGTGGCTGGCTTTTCCTAGGACTCTAATATTTTATTATAATCATTGCTATCATTTTCCTTCTGAACACTGCCTTCAGTGCATGGCACCAATCTAGATATGTCATTTCTTTCATGTCCAGTATAATTAAAAATGTGTTTTTTGAGACTTCTTCTTTGATCTATGTGTTTCATGTAAGTTTGTTGATTGTTAAATATTAGAGGGGGCATTCCATATAACTTTTCAGAACTGATTTTAATTTAATAATCACCTGTGATAGATATGGATCTACTTTCATTTTTTTACAGGTTGACATCCAGTTATGCCAGCACCATTTGTTAAAGATGCTTTCCTTCTTCCATTGTATACCTTTAGCTCCCTTGTCGAAAATTAGGTGTCAAGTCCAAATGGATTAAAGACATCAACATTAATCTGTCCACTTTGAACCTGATAGAAGAGAAAGTGGGAAGTAGTCTACAAGATTTAGGCACAGGAGGCCTCTTCCTAAGCAGGACCCCAGCAGCACAGACAATAAGAGAAACAATGAATAAATGGGATCTACTGAAACTGGGAAGCTTCTGTAAAGCAAAGGACACTGTCAGTAGGACAAAAAGGCTGCCTTCTGACTGGGAGAAGATCTTCACCAACCCCTCATCAGACAAAGGCCTGATCTCCAAAATATACAAAGAACTCAAGAAACTAGGCACTAAAACTCTAATTAACCCAATTAAAAAATGGGGTACTGAACTTAACAGAGAATTCACAACAGATGAACTTCGAATGGCCAGAAGACACTTAAGGTCATGCTCAACCTCCTTAGCGATCAGGGAAATGCAAATCAAAACCACTTTGAGATACCATCTTACACCTGTCAGAATAGCTAAAGTCAAAAACACCAATGATATCCTATGCTGGAGAGGATGTGGGGTGAGGGGAACACTCATCCATTGTTGGTGGGAATGCAAACTCGTGCAGCCACTGTGGAAATCAGTGTGGCGGTTTCTCAGGAAACTGGGAGTCAACCTCCCTCAGGACCCAGCAATTCCACTCTTGGGAATATACCCTAAAGATTCCCGATCATACTACAAAAGCATTTGTTCTACTATGTTCATAGCAGCACTATTTGTAATAGCCAGAACCTGGAAACAGCCTAGGTGCCCCTCAATAGAAGAATGGTTAAAAAAGGTGTGGAACATATACACATTAGAGTTTTACTCAGCGGTAAAAAACAATGACATCTTGAATTTTGCATGCAAATGGATGGAAATAGAAAACGCTTTACTGAGTGAGGTAAGCCAGACCCAAAAAGAGGAACACGGTATGTATTCACTCATAAGTGGATTCTAACCATAATTAAAGGTCTTTGAGCCTATTATTCGTGATCCTAGAGAAGCTAAATAAGAAGATGAACCTGATGAAGATTATTTAGCTATCCACCAGGAGGTAGGAAATAGACAAGAGTCCCAGGTAACCTCGGGTGCATGGGGGGGGAGGGAGGGTCGATGGAAGGGGAGAAGGTTAGAGAGAAGGGAGTAGGGGAAGAAAGGGGAAAGCTTGGTGGCCTGGGATGGGGGGGGGGGGGAGGGAAGAAGGATGAATATGGGATCAGGGAAGATTATATTTCAACTAAGGGACCCATTTTAGGGTTTACAGGAGACTTGATTATATATGGGATCCCAGGTCCAAGGAGAGATCCCCCAGATAGCTCTCTGGACAGAGGAGTGGGTGCCTGAATCGGCCGTGGCCCATGTCCATACTGATGTATATTTTGCTTATCACCATAGATCCTGCATCTGACGAAGGACGGCGATACAGTCGGTGACCCATATTGCAGCACCGGACTGAGCCCCCCGAGGTCCAAATGAGGAGCAGAAGGAGGAAGAACATGAAAAACGAAATCAGTACTGCGAGGGATGCTATCACCCACTGATACAAGGGAACGGATCTGATGAGAGTTTACCAAGGCCAGTTGGACTGGGACTGAAAGAGGACGTGATCTAACCAGACTCTCCGAATTTGGCCGGATTCTCTGACTGTGGCTGACCCGAAGTCTTTCTGAAAAGCCATTGACTATGACACTGGGACCTGTTTCCTCTACATATAATGGATTTTGGGGATCCAGTCTGTTTGGACACTCACCTTCCTGGACCTGGAGGGAGGGGGAAGGAACTGGAACTTCCCACAGGGCAGGAAACCCTGACTGCCCTGGGGGATGAAGAGGGAGGAGGAGGGGGAGTAGGGGGAGTGGGAGGCTGTTGGGAGGGGGGGTGGAAATGGAAACTTTTATAATTTAATAAAATTTACTAAAAAAAAATATTCTATCTCACAGAAAGACAATGTTATCAGAGGCTATGGAATGTGAATGGAAGAAGAAAAATGGTGGTCAAAGGGTACAAATTTTCTGTCAGAGTAAAGAAAAATTTTAATGATATAGTGCACGACATGATGACCATAGTTAGTAAGAACGTATGATGTATGTCAAAACTGCTAAAAAATTCCAGTGTTTTAACATTGTCAACCCCAAAAGTGATCAGTTCTGGAAGTGGCAGATACTCTAAATAGCTTGATTGATTTTTTTTATAATGTATACATATATCAAGAAACTACCCTTTACCCCCAAATAGATATAATATCTGTCAAGTAGAAATTAGGAAAATATTACTGTCAACAGTAGACTATTGTTTTAAAAAGTCCAGTACATCCTTGTTGGTTTTGCAGGCTGTATTCAGTTGTTTATTTTTTTTAATCCTGCTATGATAAAGAACCTCCACATTTGCCAAGTTTGTTTGGAAGACCAGTCTAATATTTTTAAAATATATATTTTATTTTAGATTAAAATGCATCAATTACATTTTATTGTATATTTAAAGTATTAAGGTTATAATTTAATTACATTATTTCCTACTTCCAACCCCTTCCATGGTCTTCTCTACTCTCTTTCAAATTAGTGGCCTCCTTTTCTTTAACTGTTGTTACATATATTCCTAAATAGTTAAATCCTATCTGTTTAGTCCCTTCAGTGTTACTTGTGTGTATGTTTTCAGGGCTGACCATTTGGTACTGGAGTTTTATTTTAAACAGTTTCTCACTTTGTATCCCTTGCTGTCCTGGAACGCATTAGGTGGACCAGGCTAGTCTTGAACTCTTTGAGATCCCCCTGCTGGGATTAAAAACCTGTGACACCATGAAAAAAAAAATCACCTGTGAATATCTTTATTGTGATTTCTATTAATTTACATTTGTTAATACAAGAACATTGAACATCATTAAACTTGGGTCATATTTGTTGTGTACATGAATATGATTTCAGCCACTAAATAAGGAGTTGAATACTGTAAACAGTGGGTATTTTGGATGTGTTCTTTAATTCAATTTACAAGTGTTTATTGAGAATTTTTGCATCTCTTTTCATAAAAAATATTGACATTAGTTCTTCTTTGATGGTATGGAAGAATTCTGTTAAATCCATCTGGCCCTTGGATTTTTTGGTTAGAGTTTTAATGACATCATTTAATTCTGTTTGGATTATGAGTCTCCTTAAATAGCTTATTTCATCTTAGTTTAAATTTATGGGTTGTGTATCTCAAGAAATTCATCCTTATTTTAGGTTTTCTACTTCAGTAGAATTCAGATTTTCAAGTGTGTATTTATGATTCTCCAAATTTTCTTGGTTTCTTTTATAGTGTTTCTCATTTAATTTCTGCTTACATTAATTTAGATTTTAATTCTCCATCTTTTGGTTAATTCAGCAAAAGATTTGCCAATTTATGGGTCTTCTCAAAGAGCAACTCTTTTTTATTGATTTTTTTGTATTTTTTTCTCTTTGTTATTTATTATTTATCTATTTAAGTTTCAAGTTTGATTATTTCTTCCTCTCTACCTATTTTGGGTATTATTTCATCTTACTTTTCTGGGGCTTTCATCTGTGCCTTACTAGTAGAAGATTTCTCCCGTTCTTTTTGCTGTAGGTACTTAGTGCTGTAACTTCCTTCTTAGAACCGCCTTCACCTTCATTGTGTCCCATACAGTGTTTTCAATTCCACTTAATTCTAAACTGTTTTAAATTTCCCCCAAATCTCAAGAATCTCTACAGACCAGATGACATACATATTGTAAAAGCCAGAGGTTATAGATGACTCTAAAGCACACAGTACCATCCAGTCACAACAGGTTGGTATATATGCGTAGTCAGGAACAGTACAGCCTGCACAAGACCTGTACAGGTTCAAACATGCAAAAATCCCAGCACTGAGAAGGGGAAGTGTACACAAAATTTCTCCAATGGAATATCATTGTGTATATTAAGCACAGTCAAGGCTGCAGCCTCCATGCTTGAGTAGTTAGCCAACACAAAACAAACTTGATGTTTTCTTTGCTTGTTTGGTTATTTGTTTTGTTTTTTGTTTTTTTTAAAGTAATTTTATTAAATTATAAAAGTTTCCATTTCCGCCCCTCCTCCCACCACCCTCCCACTCACCCCAATCCCTCTCCCCCTCCCTCTCCATCCCTAAGAGCAGTCAGGGTTTCCTGCACTGTGGGAAGTTCAAGTTCCTCCCCCCTCCCTCCAGGTCCAGGAAGGTGAGTGTCCAGACAGACTGGATCCGCAAAATCCAGTATATGCAGAGGAAACAAGTCCCAGTGTCATTGTCAATGGCTTTTCAGAAAGACTCCCGGCCAGCCACATTCAGAGAATCTGGTTGGATTGCGTCCTCGTTCAGTCCCAGTCCAACTGGCCTTGGTAAACTCTCATTAGATCCGTCCCCTTGTATCAGTGGGTGATCGCATCCCTCGCAGTCCTTATTTCCTTTTTCATTTTCTTCATCCTTCTGTTCCTCATTTGGACCTTGGGGGGCTCAGTCCGGTGCTCCAATGTGAGTCTCCGTCTGTATCGCCATCCATCGTCGGATGAAGGTTCTCTCTGGTCTTGCCTTCTTTGCTCACGTTCTCTTTCCTTCTGCTTCTCGTTTGGACCTAGGGAGTTAAGTCCAGTGTTCCGGTGTGGGTCTCTGTCTCTATCTCCATCCATCGCCAGATGAAGGTTCCATTGTTGGTGGGAATGCAAACTTGTGCAGCCACTCTGGAAATCAGTGTGGCGGTTTCTCAGGAAACTGGGAGTCAACCTCCCTCAGGACCCAGCAATTCCACTCTTGGGAATATACCCAAGAGATGCCCTAACATACTACAAAAGCATTTGTTCAACTATGTTCATAGCAGCACTATTTGTAATAGCCAGAACCTGGAAACAACCTAGGTGCCCCTCAGTAGAAGAATGATTAAAAAAGGTGTGGAACATATACACATTAGAGTTTTACTCAGCGGTAAAAAACAATGACATCTTGAATTTTGCATGCAAATGGATGGAAATAGAAAACGCTTTACTGAGTGAGGTAAGCCAGACCCAAAAAGAGGAATATGGTATGTATTCACTCATATGTGGATTCTAACCATATTTAAAAGTCTTTGAGTCTATTGTTCGTGATCCTAGAGAAGCTAAATAAGAAGGTGAACCTGATGAAAATCATGTAACTATCTGCCTGGAGATTGGAAATAGACAAGAGTCCCAGGTAACCTCGGGTGCATGGTGGGGTGTGGGAGGGTTGTTGGAAGGGGAGAGGATTAGAGAGAAGGGAGTAGGGAAGGAATGGGGAAAGCTCGGTGGACTGGGATGGGGGGGAGGGAGGAAGGATGGATATGGAATCAGGGAAGAATATATTTCAACTAAGGAAGTCATTTTAGGGTTTACAGGAGACTTGATTATAAATGGGATCCCAGGTCCAAGGAGAGATCCCCAGATTGTTCTCTGGACAGAAGAGAGGGTGCCTGAAATGGCCTAGGCCCATAACCATATGATGAATATTTTGCTTATCACCATTTGTTTTGTTTTTACATCCCAGTCAAAACTTACCCTTTTTCCACTCTTTCCAGTTCCTCCTCCAAACCTGTCTGACCAGTGTCCTTCTCCACTGGTTCACTTCAGATATAGGAAGGTGCCCCATGGATATCAGTCAGCCTTGGTATATCAAGTTGCAATGAGATTAGGTACCTCCTCTTCTATTATGGTTGGATGAGTCAACCTAGTAGGAAGAATGAGTCCCAAAAGGAAGCAAGAGAGTCAGATTCAGCCTCTGCACTCACTGTAGTAGTCTTACATGAAGATAATGTTACACAAATGTACACATATGCAAAGAGCCTAGGTCAGTCTCATGCTGGCTTCCTGGTTGTTGATTATGTTTCTGTGAGCCCATGTGAGCCCAGGTTAGTTGGCTCTGTGGGCTTTCTTGTTGTGTCCCTGACACCACCATGTCCTGTAATTCTTCCTCTCCCTCTTCCACAGGATTTCCAGATCTCAACCTAATATTAGGCTGTGAGTCTCTGCATTTATGTTCAGTAGTTGCTAGGTGAAACATCTCTGATAACAGTTGGGTTAGGCATTAAATGATGACTATAGCAGAATATCATTAAGAATCATTTCATTGGCTTTTTTTTTTCCCCATTCATCTTTGGTTCTATCCTAGGTCGCTGGGATGTTCTGCTTCAGGGTCCTGACCCTCAGGGTTGAGCTTCCTCTCAAGGGTATGGTTTTCCAGCAGTGCTATTCCATCTGTTCTATATCGTTAGTTGGCAATTCCCATAAACTCTTTGCCATCTTTACCCCAGCACAACTTGTAGGCAGAGCAAGTTGTAAGCTGAAGGGATTGTGGTTGCTTTGGTGTCCCTATCCTCCCTTGGAAATCTTGCAGGGGATGACTAGTACAGCCTCCAGATCGCTGTTGCTAGGAGTTTTAGCTATGGTCATCCTTGGTAGTTTCCATTGCCCTAGGTTTCTAGTTCATTCCAGAGATTCTAGTTTCCCAGATTCCAGCTGTCAGCTATCTTTCCCAATACTTGCTCCCTCCAATCTCCCCTCACCTGATCACTACTGTTCCCATCTCTACTTCCTGTTCTAGTACCCTCCTTCCGTCCACTTGCAAGGTCCATTCTATTTCCCCTTCAAACTGAGATTCATACATCCACCTTTTGAGGACTTCATGTTATAGCTTTTCTAGGTCTGTGGGTTTAGCTTGATTAACCTTTACTTAATGGCTAATATCCACATATGAGTGAGTAATACCATCTTTGCCTTTGTGGGTCTGGGTTACCTCATTCAGGAATAATTTGTTGTTTCTGTTCCATCTATTCGCCAGAAAATATCTTGATATCATTGTATTTAACAGCTAACTAATACTCCACCGTGTAAATGTACCATGTTTGTTTGTTTTGATTATTATCTTTCATTGAAAGAAGAGGGAGAGGGAGATGTAGTTGGGTGAGAACAGAGGAGGAGAGGCTCTGGGTCGGATTTTGGGAAGACAAAATAATAGATCATAACATACTGTATGAAAAAATTATATAAGAATGAACTTTAAAACACTATAAATATGTGTTTTCATATAAATAGAGTGTTAGGTGGACAGCTTTCCCTATGTTATTTGATTTTTGACTGTTCTTTTAATTAATTATGGAAAGGAGAATGTTGACATCTCCAATTATGATTATTCATTTCCTTATAGTCAACCAAAAATTCCGTCTTTTAGAAATCTAACTGCTTTTACATAATGTTATATCCATTTTTATACTCGATAATATACTGTATTCTGAAGTCAGCTGTATCTAGTATTAAAATAAGTCATCTAACTTCTTTTTTACTAGTATACATGTGACATATTTATAGGGTGGTTGAGGATTTGAAGCCTGATCAGAAAAATGATATGGCTACGAGGTGGAAGATTTACAGAGTGACATTTTGGAGATCTTGCATTTTATATGTAAGCAAGTGCCTCCTTCAAACCCAGTGCGGAAGTGCAATGTGAAGGGCAGCTCAGGAATTCTCAATGAAGAAAGAATACAGAGGAAAGGCCCTGTAACTATTTGATGTTGCTCAAGGGAAAGAGTTCCAGAAGGGTAGCAAAGGCTTAAGGTCTTTATAGCTATGGCTGATCTATTGTGAAGAGTGAAAAGCTGAGCATTTAGGAAATAAAGAAAGCAGGAAAGTTTTATATGGTGAGAACTCTGCTTGTTTGTTAAAAATAAATGGATGTGCAAGTAATAAAGTTTCCAACTGGCCAGCTTCTGATCTAATCAGTTTCAGCACTTATTGAGGAGGGGGAAAACCTTAGGCAGTGGTGGATGGGTTGAGTTTACAAAGGCCACCATTTCACTTCATTTTTGGAAGAGGCTTTCCCCAATTCAATCTGGTTTTATAACTTGAAAATCTACGTTGCTCTATAGTGTTTGAATTTGGAATCTTTTATACAGTATTTTGAGGATCTAGAATCACTCAGAGTCTCAAAGGTCATTCCAAAGAATGAAACCTGAAAATATAAGGAAGCTACAGGAAGGCTTGAAATAGTCTACAACTTTTATTCACAGTACAACATGGTTTTGGTTCATGTTCATGGTTACTTGCAAAAATTGGTCCATTTTATCTACCATGTGCACCAAAAATCTGTCTATTAGCGTTGAAATTCCTTTAATTCCTTTCTACCAAGTTTTTGGTTAGATCTTTCAGGAGAAACTGAACCTCAGAGTAACGGAGATGATTCATGTTTTCTCCTTCAAGGGAAACTTGGCCTCCTGCTAGAATTTCATCTTACTTATTTGCTTATGTTTATCACTACTGATGCAAACCTATGAAAAGGGCAGAAGAGTTCCTAGGTTGTGAGTATAGTGGACACACACTCTTGTTTTCTTGAAGCCTGCATGAATGCACTTCACCATAGTTCCCCTTCATTCTCATCCCACTGTCTTTAGCGGCACTATGGTTTAATCTAAAAAAAAAATGCCTACGGGTGATCACTAAATGTACTTGAAATTTTCTGATGTATTTACAATGTTATAAAGCTTATCAGACGACTTTGAAGGCATTTCATGCCCATCTTTTACGAATAAAGAGTTTTAGCCTAATAATGAGCAGAAATTTTGTTTTTGTTTGTTTTGTTTTTTTAGAAGATACACAGCACTTGGGTTGCACAGATTTGTGATTAGCATTAAGTGTTTTGTTTTAATTATTTTTACTTCATGCCGAAGTGATTTGACTTTTTATCCTTTGTTCAATAGTATGGGTGTTACAAATTGGAGTTAGTTTTAAGCATCAGTGTTAGTGTTCAGTGAACTTGCTTAATGGAACATATATGTTTTCATATGAGGGAACATTCAAATAATCCTAACCTTTTTAATCATACTCTAATTTAATCACAGAGAATATTACATTTTTACCTTTTAAAATACTTCTCTACCTCCTTAAAATACTACAATTTCCCTTTATTGTAACATTGAGGGAGTCTGCAGGTATAGATATGTGTACTTACACCAACATCTATATCACCATTTTATGTACAGAGATATTCAAATGTACAGAATTGGCATCAATTTTTATTTAAAACTAAGTCCTTGATAATTTTCAATATTGCCACATTTATTCTCAATATTTGAATTTTAAATGCTTTGGAAATTTTCTTTCAGATCTCTGTATTTACTTACTTGCTCACTTTTTAATTCACGGACATAAGGATCTTGTAAAAAAATTGGTATAATACTGATTGACAACAGCTACAATCAACGGTGCATTCTTTCATAGCAATGGGCAGCCATGTGTAAACGCTAGATTTCCTAGAGAATACCTAATGATTGAAATTTTCAAAATAATTTTTCATAGTTTTTTTAAAACAGAACATGTAGATAAGTTAGAGGCCAAGATTGGGATAAACTAGATTTCATTTTAAAACCTGATATTGAAAGCCATGCAACATTAATATTTTTCATAGTCTTAATTATAAAATTGATTATGTGTATGGAAGTTGTTCAGTGGAATAATAGTCTTCTGATGGATGTTAATATTCTTGAAGGAAAGAAAGATGTCACCAGAGAAAATGAGAGAGAAGGAGAAAGAGATAGAGAAAAAGTTCTTGGTTTGATGTCAAAAAAGAAAGTAAAAGAAAATAATAAATTTATAAATAAATAAAGAAGAAATCATTCCTAATTCAATTTCCAGAGATCATAATAAAATGTTAAGCAACAGAACCAGAGCTGGCCCAGCCCTCTCTGTTGCACTGCCATTCCTCCCTCTGCTTGCCAATTGCCCTCCCAACAGAGAAGGAAGCATCATCACTAAGACTGATTAAGAACTATCTGAGGATAAAGCGATCACTTGCATTACATCTAATGATTCTTTATAAAAGGAATCGGGTACAGTTCTGGGTTTAAATTCAGTTAGCTCAGTATTCTTGTGAGCACTCCTTTGAACGGGCTTACTAAATGAAGTGTTGACTGTTAGGCTTTGGAGCTGTTGTTTCATTATATTGATAAGACCTTTAACAAGAAATAACTTGGCCTTTGTAGAATATGTGTTTGTGCTCTATATAAATGTATTTTCTTTCAGAAATCACACACCTATGAAGTTCCATTGACTAACGAGTCAAAAGCAAAGCAAATGCCTAAGAGGAAAGAAAAAGATTCCCAGCCTCAAACTCATACAGTGTTCAAAGACAGTTGACATGCTTTATTGCACAAGTGCTCAGATATTACAGTTGTGGTAAGGTTACACATTGCTTTGCTTTTTCTCTAAGAACGCAGTAGTAAATTAGAATAGTTTAAAATAAGCTGTGTTAGATTGAAGCACACCAGTAAACATGCCTGATAACAAAAACATAAGTTATGGGACAGGATCCATAACAATCAAGAGCATATGGCTGCCAATAGTCTTGTACTTATACAATACAAGCTATCTATACCTCAGTCCTCTCTGAGCTCTTCACTCCCAGACAATGGAGATTTATATTTGCAGAATCATGAAATGTTAATGGTCAGACTTCTGATATCTTAGTTTAACAAGTAAATCAATCACATCTTTCAAAATAAGCTTAGTAGTCTAAAAGCTACATACTAACTTTCAAAGGGCAAAAAATGTAAACAGAAATCTTTATGCATAATTTATACATAAAAAATAAATATGGTGAAAATGCATAACCTCAGAATGTCAAAATTGATGAATATTTCAAAAATATGAATTCTTATGTTTTTCAGTATTACAACAAAACTATGTTCTAAATATTTTTCTAGATAATCTAATGTATTCAGCTAGAGTAGAAAAATATAGGAACTTCAAATACTTTTTTAAAATAGTTCATTTATAAAAATGTTTAAAAAATATTTCAGCACATGGGCCTCCTCTGAGGAGCTATTATGTATTGTTGATAGCTGTTTTGGGAGGAAGACTGTGATCTCTGGTTGGTTGATGACACTCCAGTGAATGGCCTCAAACATATACACATATAAATATATCATGACTGAATTCAGTGGATTATAAGAAAGCAAGACAGAAAGCAAAAATAAGATGTAATGTTGAAAAAAAAAAGACATGACAGCGAGAGGCAGAAGAGTGAGGCATAGATAGTGGGATTAGATGTGATTAAAATACATTGTATAAACACATGTATGAAAATTCTAAGAACAAGAATATCATATACATGTATATAATGAAAGTATGTATGACTTCAGTATTCTATATTTTTTTACAAGTATGTGAGCATGCAGGTCCATGGCTCCACTTTCTTGAATGTGGAGGCTGGAGAAGAATATTGGGTTTCTTCTTCTATTGCTGTATTGTTCTGAGACAGTTTCCAACTAAAACAGAGGTGGCTGTTGCATCTACGCTGACTAGCCACTTAGCTCCTGTATCTACATGTCTGTACTACTCAAGGTTGAGGCTATAGAAACTTGCACTGGCTTTTTATATGGTTGTTAGGTATTTGAATTCATATCCTCATGTTTGTAAAGAAAGTGTTTTTACCTAATGAACCACTTTAACTGTATTTTAAGAACTGTTTTATTATTTTAAAATTATCATAAGTCACCCATTCTACAAGCATTCATTAAACATCTTCATATGGGTACTCTATAAAACAGTAGGGACTAAGCAGTAAAAACAATTACAGATATCCCATTTAATGATTTCACATTTTATGCAACATTCCTATGTACACACAGACACACACACACAGAGATATGCAGACACACACACACACACACACACACACACACACTGTTCAGGAGTACCCAGCACTATCAAAAAGTTAAGTAAGGTAAATAAAACGTAGAATGATGGCGGTGATTGAGCTTTTACTTTTTAAAATGGCATAGTTTATTGTAGAGTCTCTAAAAAGGAATCTGTAGGAATCAGAATGTGTTGAGGTGAGATGAAGCTTACTCATTTCAGAAATTGCTTCATTTCTTTGCCCTCAAGCACTATTATCTGCTAGGCTATAGGACATAATGCAGGCAGTGTTTATTATAATCATAGATTGGATATTCTCAAAGTTCCCCTTAATTCCAGTCTGATATATGTGTTCAAGTGACAAAATACTCATGTTTGAAATCTATCCACTTATCTTACTTTAGAAAGACATGACAAAGCTTTGCGCATCTGAAGCACCATGGTACTCAGTGTGAAGTGTCTCTGTGAAAATACTAGGCTGAAATTTAGCATATTTATCTTCACATTTTTTTTCTCATAGAAACGCAAAATTGTATAATCAATCATGGTAACTCTGTGATGAGGCATATCAAGACTCTTATTAAATTCGAGAAGGAATTGTGCATTTGTGGAAGAAGCCCCTCTCAAGGGTGTCATATAAATTCCTTGCCACCATAGGATGTACTATTAAACAGTTGAGCTTCATCAGTTTGAATTCTGGCTAAAACATAATAAGGGTAGTTTATACTTGTAAGCAATCATTGTCTGAGCAACCAAAACATATCCTAGAGTTTCCTCACTCATCTTTAAAATTTCAATGGAATTTTAAGAGTGTGATATTACTGTCTCTTCTCCAATAACTAAATTAAGGCTGGCAGAATTAGTTGCATTGCCCGAGGTTAGTCAACCTCTTAAGAGCAGAGCTGGTTAGAGAACTGAGCCTACAGAATTCTCCCAAGAATCAAGTTGGGGAACTGTTGCATTAGAAGGTGACTGTGCATCATGTCATTACCAGAGGCAGAGGTAAAAATAAAAAATGGCCTCTGTTAAAGCCTAGTCACCTCTCTAAAGGCTAGCTTTCTCATGGGTCACAAAGTAGGCCTATAAATACTGCTTCCCCTTTCCTTCTATTTTTAAAGAAAACTGAAACTATAATGACATTTGGGAAAATCTTAGAACTTGACTATACTCATTTTAAATATGTTCAGAATCAATCTTTTAATAGATTCTGTATACCATAACATTGGATGTTCAACTGTCTATAAAATGGCTTTAATTTTAATTTAATAAATAAATATTATTGAGATCTGCTTAACAGGACTAGAATAAATTCCAAGAGCAGCAATGATATTTGTATTTCTGAGTCTCAGTATATTTTTTTGATATACTGGCAGCATAGGGGAGACAGGGAACACAAAGATAAAGTCAACTAAATTTTTTAAATGTATGTAAATGTCATAGCAAATGTAATACAGTTAAATTCAATTAAATGCTATACAATTAAACCTAATATCTTATAACACAATTAAAATGTATATACTAAAATATATGGAGATAGCCATGCTTTATATAGTGATGCTCCGAGAAGCCATATGACATTAAATCAATATCTCAATGCCATGTTTGAGATACTTCATTTTGAGTTATTGGTCAGGGAAACTCTATAAATCCTCCAAATAATGCAGGTTCACACTACCCTCTTAGCTACCCACCACAATTACATGATGAGATCCTGTTGCTAAAGACAGGACAAATTATGGTTGCAAGATACAAAGAAATCCAACTGTAAGCAAGTTGGATGTTCCTTCCCCACTAGCTGAGCTGAGACATTTATCATGGCAATGCATAGGAAGGGATATAGCGCTTGACTCCTTCCCAGGCAGGGGCATTGAAAGTGTCTCAGCCCCCTAAGAGGCAGGACAATAGTGCAAGTCCAAGCAAGTGCATGCAAACTCACAGTGAGTAAGCAAAATTGGCCAAGACAACCCGTCAGAGAACCAAAAGTATGCTATCTAATCATGCACTCCCCTAACTAATCATAACACACCAGTAGTGACTGCCAGTTTCCAAAGGACCAACCAGAAATGTTCCTGTAGCAACTTAGTTTCCCTAACCTCATAAAAAACCCCCAACTTGTTTGCAATGAAAAGCTTTTGTATTGGAATCTCCTGGAGTCTGTGTCTTTGATTTTGCATTCTCTCACACCTTGCCTCCTCAGGAAATGGGGACTGCACGCAGGAAGCAGCAGCAACAGGCCAACAAAAGCTACACCCCAATATATATCCTCTTGTCTCATCAGAAACTCAGAACACAAAAAATGTGGGAACTTTGTATCTTTGGCTACAAGGCCAGATAATTCTTTGTAGCTCTGGCTAATAGTGAGACTTTATCCTCAGAAGCTGGACATAAGACTAATTTCCTTTGGACTTGATTAAATGATTAATTGTTATTTGGCAACTAAACAATAAACAGTTAGTTAGTTGATGCTTGAGTTATAACATAAACTGCGGTTAGAAGTTTGTTTTTTTTATTTTTTGGGGGGGGCAGGATTTCTCTGTAGTTTTGGAGCCTTCTTGGAATTAGCTCTTGTAGACCAGGCTGGTCTCGAACTCACAGAGATCTGCCTGCCTCTGCCTCCCGTGTGCTGAGATTAAAGGCATGTGTGACCACTGCCTGGCTAGAAGTTTGTGAAGAGTTTTAATTGCTAAAATTTAGTAGAGAATGCTTACAGTCCCATTATTAGCCGGACATGGCAGCAGAAATTGACAAACAGTTAAGACCAGTTTTGTCCCTGAAAGACTTTGATTCGACATCCTAGTCTTTTTGTAATTCCATCAGTAAGTATCATCTGTGAAAGTCCAAATAGTGATCTATCTACAGAGACACCTCATCTGGCCAATATGCCCTATCAGTTTAGCTAATTATAGAGAATAGGCTTCTAAGTGTCTTACAGTCAATGTGAAAAATTAGATCTATTTATGAAGCACATCCTAACATTTTTTCCAATTTATCAAAATTACACAGCTTAATTAAAGTCATCTTTTGAACCATCCACTGATATATATGTCCATAAGATTGAGATTCAATCATGAGATTACATATATACATCATACAAGTTTACACATTACAGTGCAGATAAAGGGGAGATACCATAGTTGCCTTTTCACATGTGAAATTACAGACAGGAGCAACAGTTTCCAGAGTCTGTGGCCCCAAGGCCCTATGTTGACAGGATTTCCCTCCCTCAAGAGAATCATTCCTCTGGTGGGTTGACATCTGAACACTAGTTATCAACTGCTATATATTTCCACGGCCCTTGACAGAATATGTGCTCACTTATTTTTAATGCATGTTTTAAAAAACAACATTGTCTATTGTCAATTAGATCAAGAAAATGAGAATATTTTTAGTACATAAAAATTTAATAGAAATCTCTTCAGTTATACAAATATTTTACATTATAATTATTTACATATGAGCTCTCCTCTACAAAAGTTAAGTTGAAATTTAATTAAGATTTAATTTAATCTAATTTAATTAGATACGAAGAGGTGAGTCCAGACATAAGGTGATGATTTTGTTTGTGATTTCATAAAAGGGCTAACCCCTGTATGCGATTAAGATAAAGGAATTAATCGACTACTTCAGAAGCTGAATTGGCTAGGCTTCTCTAACAGTCATAGTTGCCTCATCATGTTCTGGAAGAAAGGCAGCATCAGAACTAGTGCCTTGATCTTTTACCTTACTTACGGCTTCATAACTTAACAAATTTACCATGCTGTGCTATTAACATAGAAAATGGCTTAGTCTAAGAGAAGACTGATACCAGGAAGTAGATTTGTTGGAATTAATGTGCACATGGAAATGTGAAGGTGACTTTGAAGTTATCATTGGTACAGACAAATTCTTTGAACAGAGTAGTAAAATGATTTTATGGTTTAGAATGTAGTTCAGTGGTTGAGGGTTTGCTTAACATGGATGAGTCCCTAACTTAATATCTAGCACCCAAATAAAAAATGATTCTATGGAAGATTTGGAAGAGTTAAAAAAAAAGATTACTGACAGTTTTGAATTTGAGGAAATTAAATGAATTGTGACAAGAATTTGAGAAGAGAAATGAACAGTGAAAGTAGTGTTGATGAGATGTCCGAAGAAGATAAGAAATATTTGATTGGAAGCTGTGACAAGGTCACAATCATACAGTATGAAGGAAGGTGGTCGCACTGGGTGCATTCCCCAGGGCTATCAGAAGGCCATATTTAAATCTGAAAGGTCTTTGAAGAAGTGACATCTAGAAAGTGGGGCTCTCAGGTTACTGCATGGCTGCTTTGGGTCACTTTCAATGTGAGTTAGGAACAAAGAAAAGCACAGAGAGCTGTAGAAATTTTCTAGTCTAGTCTGCCAAGTGTACAGTATGAGGGACAAAGTTGTTCTAAGTATTATTGGAACAATTTATAAACCAGTCCAAAAAGCAAACTTTCTGGAAAGTGCATGACATTAACAAAATGCTTATGTCAGTTATTTGTTCTTAGGAGAAAGTAATAGAGCTGAGATTGCAAATTTCTCTTAATTGCAGGACATAAAAAAAGTTGCAAATGGAAGAAATGGGGTTCAGAGTTAAGAAAATGGATTTCCTAAGAAAATACTAGTGTCAGTGTTCCGGACCTTTATAAAAGCAGAGACAGCGAGCTAAACAAATGCTGTCAGGAATTCATGGCTCTATCTTATATTATGAATATGATAAAACCAACTCTTTTTATTAAGATTTTTTTTTAGTATAATCTTTTCCCATTTAACATAGCTATCCCCAGTTCTACTCCCTGTTTTCTTCCTGCTTCCTCTGCCGTCTCTCCATCCACCTCCCCATCCACTTCTCAGGAAAGGAAAGGCTTCCCATGGGGAGCCAGCAAAGTCTGACACTTCACTTTGAGAAAAGAACAAGGCTCTCCCCACATATCTAGACCGAACAAGGTATCCCTCCAAAAAATATGCTTCTAGATAGCAGTTCAAACACCATTCACAATGGGATAAATCCTGGTCCCATTGTGAGTGGTCCTACAGACTGGAAAGCCTCACACCTTTCCCCATATTCAGTGAGCCTAATTTGGTCCTATGCAGGTTCACCAGCTATCAGTTCAGAGTCAGTGAGCTCTCACTAGCTCAGGTCGGCTGTTTCTGTGGGTATCACCATCATGGTCTTTACACCTTTGCTCATATTATCGCTCCTCCCTCTCTTGGTCACAGATAACTGGGCCCAGTGCTTTGCTGTAGATCTCTGTATATACTTTTATCAGTTGCTGGCTAAAGGTTCAATGATGGCAATTAAGGTAGTCATCAGTCTGAAATCAGGGGAAGACCAATTTAAGTGTACTCCACTGTTCTTAGAATCTCAACTGGGTTCATCTTTGAGGATTCCTGGGATTTTTCCTACTGCTATCTTTCTCAATAGCCCTCGATCAAGGTATGTCTTTCCTTTCTCTCCCTCACTGTCCTTTCCCCTTCTCATGAAGAGGGATAAAACCAACTCTCTAAAGCTCTTATCACTGTGTCTTCCCCGAGAAGATGGTAACTTTCAACTATAAGCTAAAATAACCCCTTTCTGCTGTAAGTTTCTATGATAAGGGATTTTTATCACAGCAACAGGAGAAAAAGCTAATAAATTTTCTTGTCTGCTTCATGGAACTCTTCAGCTATTCTTATTGCCATTACAATATTCCGCTATTGCTGCAGAGGATACAACTGCAATCACAACCGCTCCCATCTATTCTCTTGTTATCCATTAGATCACTCTACTTTTGATTAAAAAAAAATCAAAGAAAACCATCCCACAAATCACAATCCCAGAGAAACTAGGCAACAAGGAGGTCCCTAAGAGAGACATTCATAGATCTAATCTACATGGGAAGTAGAAAAAGACAAGATCTCCTGAATAAATTGGGAGCATAGGGACTTTAGGGGAGGGCTGAAGGGGAGGGGAGAGGCACAGAGGGGAGCAGAGAAAAATGTAGAGCTCAATAAAAATCAATAAAATAATCAATAATGAGCAAAAACTGTTCAAGAGAAGTTTTTTGTTTTATTTTTTGTTTGTTTGTTTGGTTTTTGTTGTTTTTTGTTGGGTCCAGTGAAATACAACAAGAGGCAGAATAAAAATATATCAAGTGGCTTAGTCAGAAAACGAAGCAGGCAGTGGTGATGCATGCCTTTAATCTCAACACTCAGGAGGCAGAAGCCGGTGGATCTCTGTGAGTTTGAGGCCAGCCTGGTCTACAAGAGCTAGTTTCAGGACAACTAGGACTGTTACACAAAGAAATCCTGTCTTCAGAAATGAAAAAAAGAAAAGAAAAGAAAATGAACTTGGGAGCCTCTTTATAGAGCCAGACAAAGATATGATTGAGGTGTGACACGCAAGGGAAATGTTGCAGTTGTATCAGTCACAGCCCAGCATTCACATCAACCAACCACAGGACCAAAACCTATCAGGGGCCTTGAGTACCATCCTCAGCAGCCTCACAGGATCCAGCTAAGATTCTGTGTGACAGGCAAAAACTGGCTGGGGGAAGGACTCTGAGAGAAGAGCAAATGACTAATTCCAGCATGTTCTTCCTGCATGTTACTTTATTCCTTGGGGGTAGGAAGGGAAGAAGGAAAGAAGGGGTAAAGGAGGGCTGTTCTTCAGAAAGCTTTCAGATTATATAGGCATACAGACAAGTTAGCAATCTCATAGGCAGTTATAGTAGTATCAAATATGCCTTTCCACAGAGTCACAAACAACAACAACACGACTTCATAATGTGGGAAGAGGTATCCGGTTGTCCTGCAGAATATACTTCTGGGATATTATAGGAGGGAGAAATGCCATGATTTCACAAGATTTCTTCAGAATTGACTTATCAAAAGACAAGTATTCCCGCAGCTCTGTTGAAACGGGTTCTCCATGTGGAGTGTCCATACCTCCCGTGGATTAGTCTAAGAGACCTGTCAGCTGTACATTTACTGTATAGTATTTGTTGGATCATGACAAAAAAAATAAATCTGGCATTATACCAATTACTGGCGTCTTGTGAGCTTTTGAAGAGGTAGTTGTATAGTCATCTCAAGCAGCCATGGTTTGTTCTGAGGGGTTATGAATTCAACAATGACTATTAGAGTAGAAGTAAGGATTCAGTTGTGGTGTTCCTTACAGCATTCAAATAGTGAGCCAACCACTGCCATAGAAGTCATGGCTACTCCATTAACAGTGTCCCAGTTTGGGCCCCCAACCACAGCAAAAGGCTCTATCTTCTACCATCACAAGTCTTGAATGGTCTTCTTCTGAAACTTTTGCTCATTCATGAAAGCAAATAAATAAAAATAATTGCTGCATTGATAATTTCCTCAACATAAAGACAGTGCAATATAAATTTAATGTTTTTGACAGTATTCAACAATGCTGAGCTCCTGCTTTAATATCCAAGAAAGAAAAGAGTCTCTAATCAGTATCAAAATCAAATTTATGTGGAGATGAGAAGAATGCTTTGCAATTAAGAGCTCTGACTGCTCTTCAAGAGGACCCAGGTGGGTTCCCAGCACCTACCTGATAGTTCACACTGTCTGTAACTCCAATTTCCGTGATAATAGCACCATCCTTTGGCTTCTATGTGCACCAGACATATGCAGGCAAAATACTGATATAAGCAAAAAATAAAAACAAAATAGCATTTATTACAGAGCTTAAATACTCTGTTAACTGAATAACATATTAATGAAAATAGAAATATCATTTAAAAAGAAAATCAATGAAACACTTTCATTAATAGATAGTGAGAGGTCACAAACTTTTAAAGGATAGCTACTCAACAAACAACTACGAATAGTAGCTTAGAAACAGGAAATTATTGGTGGACACTTTAAACTGGCCACCACTATTGAAGATAGATGTCCCTGAGAAATAACTTGAATCAAGATGTTTATTTAAAAATTGTCTGATACACAAAAAAAGACATATGAAATGATGTCTAAATGCACTTATATAAGCATAAACATTTATTGTTGTCATTTAAGCGAGAGTACTTATTATCTCAGTCTTCTTTGTTGTCACGAGTATCCAAATTTTGTAACCAAATTTCTAATATACAATAAAATATTATGACTATAGTTCTTAAGCTATATATATTTTATTTACTGTATCATATGTATGTCATTATTGTAGATTCGAGATTTAAAGGAATAAATACTGAATAAAGTCATTTTCTGTTAAGTCTGTCTTCCATATTTGTACCGTTCTAGCATTTCTGAAATTACAAATGTGTATTTATAAAAAATACTCTACTTTTTCACACTACGTTAGGTCAAAGACTTTACAGGGTCTAACCTTCTCTCAGAAATCAGGCTAAAGGTTCTTGAAGCCTCTCCTCTTGTTTCTGACAAGTCCTTTCCTACCACTTGTAGCAACAAGGAAGCCCAGCTCCTGACTTTACAATGGTGAGATAAGTTTAGTGTCTGTGATCCCTCGTAGAAGAGAAGGCCACATTAAATTATGACATGTGGAACATCATGCCACCCACCACCAAGCACCTATAATGGTGAGAGATTTCTTTTGTTTCTTTGGAAACTAAGGGACCCATTTTTCTGATTAGGACAATTGACACGCTGCACATAGAGGTATTTCTCCTGTCTCACTTTATACCTTATCTCCTAACAAAGCTCTTTTCAGGGTTTATGGAGGGAAGGTTCTCTTTCTCCTTTTAAAAAAATTCTCCATTATGAGCTTTGGTGTTATGTTCTCTTTTTCCTAATAAGTTCTCACATTTAAACTTTATCGATTATTCCTAGAAGTCATGAAGTGCACGTTTGTAGTAAATCTCTCTCTCTCTCTCTCTCTCTCTCTCTCTCTCTCTCTCTCTCTCTCTTTCCCTCTCTCTCTCTTGAAGCACAATTAATAAAGACTCAGAGAAAGATATTGGGATTCAACCTGAAGATCTGAAAAACAGAACAGCCAGGCACTGGCTCCTACCTTGACCTCAGTCTGAAAAAAAGAACCAGCCTCCAGGAATTTCAGAATGAGACTGTGTTTGAGAGCTGATTCTTCCCATTTTATAATCCTCTCTAGGGCTTGGTTTAAAGGTATGCATCACTGGAATTAAAGGCATGCACTGCCCAGTTTCTGTGGCAACTAGTCTGTCTACTGGGATTAAAGGTGTGTGTTACCACTGCCAAGTCTGTAAGGTAGACCAGTGGGGCTGTTTTACTCTATGATATTCAGGCAAGTTTTATTTATTAAAATATAAATGAAATACAATTACATTCCTCCTTTTGTCTAAAATAAAAAAGAAGGATATAACTACTAAAAGATAATTATACACAATAAGTACAATGACTGTATACACTATATACAGGCAATTAATACATCAACAATGTCTAATCCATTTGCATTTGACAAATTCAGAGAAAATATTCCATATCTATCCTATCTCGGTGAGTCCAAACTCTTGTACTTAATTTACTTTCTCTCATAACTTGCTTTTTGCATCTGGTAAACTGTAAGTGTAGCAATCTAATCTTCACCTCCCTCAGAGATCCAAAAAGCAAATAATATTAAGTGATTAAGCAGGAAGTGCAAGCAAGTGACTTCCAAAAAATGTGAATAATGACAGAAACATCTGGATACCTGGACAGTCACTAAAAGGTCCTCTGTAACATTATGGGATCCATCTTCAGCCTACAGGCATAGCATATCCAACAGACTTTTCTGTGAAGCAGCATATTTTTTGTCCTGCTTCTATAATTAGGACAGAACACTGCCAGCAGTTGCAGCAGGGGCATGTTCTTACCCAGTGGCTTACTTTTGCCACAAAGAAAGTAAACTCCGTGTGGAGTTTCTCCGATGCCTATTATCTTCTCTGTAATAGATTGGTGCTGTTAGCAGCAGACATGTCTCATTGTCATAAAAAAAAAAGAGCCTGGGTATTAAAACAACTTAAATGCCATATTCTGTAGGTCACTGAGGTTTTTGAAGATGGCCTGTTTATGTAAAATATACCTCTGTATGACCTTGAAAACATACCTAATGTGGCTACGAGTTCGATTATAATAGGTGACTTAACTACTAACCTGCATTACCTTATTATCCTGAACAGTTGGTAGTAACAATTTTCAAGGACTAGAAATTTGCATTACATTGTTAAATAAACTGTATAGCTATAACACTTTGAACAAGATTCGAAATGTATGTGTAGTATGTTTTATATCATACAAATTTGTATGTTTTATATTATACAAATATGTTTTATATTATACAAATTTTGCATATTTATATCAATATTCAAAATTTGTATAAAATATACAAAAATCCAAACCAATGTAAAACATTGAAAACTAGTCACTGATAATCTTACTGGGACCCAAAGAAAATTTAGATTATGGTCAAGTCCTGACTGCAATATTCTGTGAGGCTGAATCATTTCAACCAGTAGTCTTGAGACTGTCCTGGATGCAGAACTCAGAGAAAACTATAATAGAGGTACTCTGAAATGTTGCATCATCTGGGCCATCTGTTCCGATTAGAGAGTTTTCATGGGTTCTTCTTTGATCAATTCTTATTTTTCTTAACCCATAATAAGTCCACAGCTTCTAATTTCCTGTGGAAATAAAAGAAAAACCTTTTCTCCAAAGTAATACATCTTTTGACTTAAAATGTTAAGTCAAAGCATTTTCAAAATACATAGGTTGGATTACTCCAGCAGCACTTATAATCAAATGTCTTTTAGCAACTGTTGCTTTTTCCTCATCAGTCAAACAATTGAAACATGATACAATAGCATACAGTATCAAGATTCTCTGTGTGTTTTCCATCTTTACATGGAAGCTAAACCAGGGTGAATGGGAGCTGGGAGCACTAGTTTTTCTCCTGAACCCAGGTGGCTAGGTTTGGGTCTGACTCGGGCCTGAAATGGTGGTTAAAAAGTGTCAGACAACCAGCTTTTTCCTAAATTTGTACTCTAAAAGTTGGATGCCAAACGAGAGAAACTGAGGTTCAACCTGAAAGATCCCAAAAGCAAAACTGTCAGCCACTGGCTCTTACATAGATCTCAGTACAAATGAAATGCCACTATGCATTATTTCCTTCCTTTTCTTTCTTTCTCTCTCTCTCTTTTTACTTTCTAATATATCTAATATATCTCTTTTTATTGAAAATAAGTTTTTTCATACAATGTATTCTGATTATGGTTTTCCCTTGCCCTCTCATGCCTTTTTCCTATCCATTTTTCTTTCTCTCATATATACATTTCTTTCTACATACAACACACACACACACACACACACACACACACACATATATATATATATTGATATAAATATAGTTGTAGATATAGATATAGATAGTGTATTGGGGAAAGGAATTCAAATGGAGCTATATTTTTTAAAAATGAGAAAATGAGATTCACAGATAAATGGATGGAGCTAGAAAAAAGTCATTCTGAGTGAGGTAATTTAGACTCAAAAAGACAAATATAATATGTATCCCCTTATATGTGAATGTTAGTGGCAAAGTCTTCTATAAGCAGGCATTAATCAGTATAACCACAGAGGTGAGGTAGAGTACGAAACTAGAGGGGAGAGATGGAGCTCACTAAGAAGGGCAAATGGATTGTTATTTGCGCTCTCCTGCACTGAGAGAGGAGATGTCAAATAAAAGGATCCAATAGGGAGGGAGATAGAAAGGACGATTGAGGGAGGGAATATGTGGAGGGACAACTAGAACAAAGTGTCATTTGTAGTACTGTATGGAAACCTAATAGAGTAGAAGTTTCTTAAAATATATACATATAAGAAGGTGATTTATATGGAATTGACAAATAATTGGAGAGACAGGGGCTAAAATGAATATCTCTGGGTTACAACTAATTGAGTTGTTGGTCAAAGAGACCATAAAAAACTAAGACTATTTCCAAGGCTATGGATTGTTCTCTACAAACTGATAGAAAGCGCTATTGTTGAAGACAATATCTACACACTGAACACAATAAGTCTGAGCTGGTGCCTACCTACAATTTCCACCCTAAAACTAGTTTTTGTAGTACTAGAAGGTACTCTGTATATTACCAACCCAGCTATAAACCCTGTGATCTATAATGGTAACTTACCTGCAAGATATACAGGTGCAATCGTGGCACAAAGCTTGTGGGAGTAATTAGCCAATATCAGTTTGGATTTAAGACCCAAACCCACTCCATGAGATCAACTCATGCCCAACACTATTTGGGAACAGAAGATGTAGTCTTCTTCAGGGAAGATCTCTTGCTAATCACTGGCCACCCTCCTATCCTAAACACACCAATCAGTTGTCCAATGACAAGCAGTCAACTCTAAAATCATAAATATAAGTAACATTATCCAGACTGAGCAGGTTATATTAAGGAGTATATATGTATATATATATGCATATATATGAAAATACACACACAAACACATACAGATATGATAATTATAATAACAATTAGTGAATAAAGAGGCCATGAATTTGAAGGAGACTTGCAATATGGGAAGTTTTGGAAGGAAAGAAAGGAAGGAAGAAATATTGTAATTATATTATATTCTCAAAATAAAAAAAAATTAAAATGAAGCCATAACAAAAAATATCCTGGGTACTTTACCCCTAAATTCTCTGCCACAAAATAGTACTCTTGAAAATCACTGACCTTTCACCTGTGCTCAAGAAATGGATTATTATAAATAGTATATAATTGAACTCATATACATTATAATATTTAAGGCTGAAATTTTCCACTTAGAAATATACAACTGAAGTCCATAAACATCTTTTTATATTTTGCTAGTTAATCTATTCTTATTGTGAAATATTCCATTTTATGTTTCATCATCTTCCGTTTACTCCGTCAGATTTTCTAAATATTTGTGGGTTGTTTTTGATGGTAGGTGATTATAAATAAAACTATGTTATAAAAATTTATAATTAAGTTTGGATAGATATCAGTTTTCTAATTAATTGCTAAATATGTAAGATCAAGAGTATTGATTAATCTAGTTTTGTCAACTTGTCAAACTGTTCTCAAGTGACTTTGTTTTGCATTTCCAGCAACACTGAATGAGAGCTTCTGTTATTTTCATTTTTAAAATCAATTAATATTGTCAAATTTCTTTTAAACAGGAGCTATTATCATTGATGTGTAGAAATATCTCATCATTTTAATTTTTATGCAATTCAATTTTCTGTGCAATTTACAACTTCCTTTGATTAGCCATCATTTTAAGATTATTTTTATTCTTGGTTATATAATCATAGTTAAACTTTACATTATCCAGTAAAAACTTTTTACTCTCTTTTTTGCAGTAAAAGTACAAGTTAGAAGATAAAGACATATTCGCCACTTTTAAATATATTGAAATAAATTGTAAACACTGTGGAAACACCTTTTTGCAAAAATGCAAATTATGGATTTATAAAAATGTAAACAAAAGTCTTACTACTTAATATTAATATGCTAAGTGTTCTATTAAGCTTGGATGGAGCTAGTGGGATGTCATCCATATCATAAATCTAGAAACTTTTTATTTCATTTTAGTTAATTTTGCCACTATCAAAGTAATCAGTGGCTAAAAATGCAAATTTAGGTTTTCAATTATTAGTTGACTTCAGTTTGGCTTCTGCAATTATTGGGTGAGAAAAATGAATGAAAAGTGGAGCAACCAATGTAAATGATACTGAACATTGCTTCTAATGCCATTTTCAGAAATGTCTTTTCCTAATGCCAAACATCTACAAGATACTCCACAAATGATTCTGCATGCAACTTAGGCACACAACATCTGTACAGCTCTGTGGAAATGGTCAGAACGTGAATTGCTGTACCATTTAGAGCTGTGGAATGTGGGACAGTCAATATGAAACACATACACATGCATTTCACTTTAATATAAAAGGAAAAGTTTTTAAAATGCATACATATGTATTATGTAAGAAATACACCAGGATTGCCCTGGAAAGGCAATATGAGATTACTGTTGAGTGAGATTTATAACATTCTGTCACCCTAATTTGTTTAAGTAATGGGGTTTTCTAGCTTAAATACTAAATTATAATTTCAACCTCCTATTCATTTGCCAAACTGATTATTCTGTTTCTTTGAGTAACTATTTATAGCACATCAAATATATGTTGAACAACTAATCAACAGTCATAGGACCAACAATACTGTCTCTTTAAATGGACTGTAATTTAATCCCTGGTTTACTTAATTGAATCAAGTTTTGTCCTTGGGATTGTATTCACAATTAAAATACTCCTAATAAATCTATTTTAAAGATTAGCTAGCAGAAGAAAGTAAGGAAAACAGCATAACCATAGAGAACACATATACACTTAAGTGCACACTTTTGAATTCTGGAAACGAGTAACAAAACTTTGATTATTATCTACTTTTAATTTTTGATGTCATTACTCATAAATCTAAACTATTCCTGTAAAATTTTTCATCAATTGGTTTCTTTTGGTCAGTGACAGAAACTGAATCCATGTTCACTGAAACATCAATATTATCTCTCTTTCCCAACTTTGTTAAACTATCAGCCTCACGACTTTTATTTAAATTGGATATAAACATTTGCACCTTTAAATCAATGATACTGTTCGATGCATGTTCATTCATGAAAAGCTGTTTATACTCCTTGGCTTAATTTATTTTTTGTTTTAACATACATAATTTTGCTTATACCAATCTCTTACTGTTCCTAGATGTGTTATAACTTTAAAATGTTCATTATAAAATTTAATTTTATTGCTTGAAGATCATCCTGATATTTTCTAGGCTTCCATTCCTACACGGATATTCATTTTCTAAGCTGTAAAAACGCTCTTCTTTGATTCTATTCTAAGAAAGTCCCTCCCCAGAGATTTGGAAGTCCAAGTTTTAGTGGGTTCCTAAGAAATGTACAGAGAAATTGGTATTTCTAAGAACTTCTTTGCCCAACATCTGCGTTTCACAGAAAGAGCTATTATTATTTCTGTCTATCAGTAGTTAGACTATAAAGAATTCTCTACTAAAATAATTTTTCTTTCCTGGTCTCAGCTTTCCTCAGATAACTATTCAGACTCAATAGTGCAGATGCCCATATGAAATCATAGAGACTGTTACACCATGTTCAAGATTTGCATACATTCAAGGAAGACACAAATCAGAGAATGAATGAGGATAAGGGAGTACAAAATCAAACTATTAGCCAAGAAACTATTAAAATGGTAGCTGGGGAAAGATATAAACTCAGTTTTCAATGAAGAGAAAGGGGGAAGGATTGTCATTTTATTATAATCTCAGAAAACATAAAGAGAAGAAAATTTCTCTTTCTATTTTTCTTAAAAACAAATATACATCAGTGTATCGCTCAAACCTCATCTGTAAAGTTTATTATAGTAAATAGTAATTAGCATAGAAACCTATAACTGGACAAGAAATGAGAAATAAGACAGACTTCAACAATTTTTAAGGTCAAAACTGTTATAGAAGTTGCCGACTGTCTTCTCCTTTGTTCTCTTTAAGCATGGTGACTTGAGTGAACCCATTCTTTCTGTCTTGTCTGCTTCTCATACACATACAACAATAATAATAATAATGAAAAAAAAATTGTGTACCTGCTCTATTCCATCTAAATGCATTCCAGTTTGTGATAGTGTTTTGAAAATTGGAGTGTTTTTCTCTGCTTAGTGCATCTTTAAAATGACTCTTCTTTGGAGATAATACCTAGCCTATGCCCTTATCCAATCATAAAAGGCTTTTTTTCTGCTAAATCTGTTACCAATTGTCAATCTACACTGCCAAAATTTTGTTAAAATCTATAGCTGTGCTATCAACTTTTACACTTTTCTTTGAGCTTACAAGTTTATAATATTCATATCCTACTGTAATTATAGTTGGACACTGTACATGAGAAGCAAAAATACAAAGACTATCCCTGTCTTTAGATCACGACTTTTGTTCACCTTTACTGAACATCAAATATGGGAAGGCAATAATTCAGTTTTATTTAACGTCCCAGAGCTGATGTATAGGAATTATACTTCTCCTATTTTAAATATGAGGTAACTAAGGGTTCTTGAGTGACCATAGGGTTGTATAGAAATTATTAATCATTTTGTTCTTATCCATCAATGCCTGTTCTCTGTAATTTTACTCTCATTACTCCCAACACTTGACTACCCTTCTATTATTCCCTTCTATTATGAGATTTCAATGAGAATAATAACATTTATTTGTGATAAAAGCAAAATTATTTTAGTAAAATTGTCTTAACTATAGATGAATTTCATGAGAGGAAACAGAGATAGAATAAAATACAAGAGAAATGAGACATTATTTTTCTCCTCCCATCTCTTGTTTTGGGGCTTTTATAATGCATTAACATCTCTCCAACACTACAAATGCTACCTTTTGGTCCACCATCAAGATCATTTTTCTTCTTAAGTTCTCTTTCTTCACCCTCCTCCTATTCTATTCAAGTTCTCATAATTATTAGCGGCTTCTGCTGTTTTAAGTTTTAGAAACTTCTCTATCTCATACTACTTCTTCTAAAAGGGTTTCATTCTACAAATGGTCTCATTCTCCATGGTCCTCAATTTTAAACAAGTCTGTTGAGATTTGTTTTCCTCTGAAATTTGTATTATAAAATGATAGAGCCTGACATGTACCATGTTCATTCTTAAATTAGAATCAATGTGTGTAAGCATAGTGTATATTCTGTATGGGAGGACCCATCATTTCATTCGAAATTGTTATTCATATGTGAAAGAGTATTCACAATATGTTAAAATCTGGTTACATTTCATTTAAAAGGTCGACTATAACTTGACTAAGCATTTAAAACTTGAAAGTGTAATTAAATAAATGAACTGTAAACACAGAACTTTCCTAACTGGATGGAAACACATCAGACACACTTGAGGAGTTGACTGTATAGTACATAGTGGGCTATTCAAGTTAATTGTATGGATTTCTTTATAATGTAAATACTCAGAGTGGTCAAGGTCAAATGATTTCCCTGTGGAAGCTGTTTTTGCCTTAAAAGCAACTGTTTCATTTGCCCCAAGCACCTATAGAAGCAGCTATTTGTGAAGGAATGTACCAGAACACAGTTTAGGTGGTTAAAAATTTCCTTGGTAATATGAAAAAATGGGTTTATATCTTCCTGGATTCTCAAAATACCATGTGAAGGTCATCTGTGGGAAAATCTATTCTAAAATCTATGTTTAAGACTAAGCTGTTTTTCTCTATCAATTTCTACCCTACCCACATGAACCCACATTGAATTTCATGGTTTGCTTTTGAGTAAAATTATGTCAGCTTTGTGTATAGACTATCATGACCACATAAAGTAAACTTCTGTTGCATGTCCTGAGATTTCAATGAGAATAATAACATTTATTTGTGATAAAAGCAAAATTATTTTAGTAAAATTGTCTTAATTCAGTGACATTTTGTTTATTTTATTCTTTTCAGCCTAGATGACACACACACATACAAACAAACACAAAAACCCTGTTGTTATTTCTCCAGAATGTAGTTTTTAACCCATCTCATTCCTTCACTAAGGGCATAAGTCACACTAGTATGCACCTAGCATGGCTTTGATTTCAAAGTCATTTCTGTTTTATTTGGAGCGGTTTGCAATAAAATGACTTAAGCCATCTGAGGCTGAAAAAGAAAGAATGTTAATATTGATTGTCAAAATCTGCCAATATTGCCTCAGTGTGATATGGCAGGTCTCAAGCTTCACACTTCCTATTTTTACCTCAGAATCTAATTACATTACAATTCTTCCTTAAAGAAGCGGCTAGCATAGCAATTACAAATGCAAACTTGAAGTCAGGTTCTTGCATCAAAATTTTGCATATATTACTTGCTAGCTATTCTAGTATCCTCATGTCTATTGCTGTGAGAAATATACTGACTAAAGCAACTATAAGGAAGGAAGGGTTTATTGTGCTTAACATTTCAGACTACAGAACAACAATGAGGTAAAATGATGAAGAAACTGGAAGGGAGGCCTTTTTGCTATTTTAGCCTTACCTCTGACTAAGAAGCCAACTTCACAATCAGAACAGTGGAGCAGAAATTGTAGAGGTTTTTCCTGATTGCCTGATAAACAGATTTATGCCTACTAGCTTTCTTACACAGTTCAAAACTGCCTCCATAGGTAATGGTGCTTTCTACATTCAGGGTGGATCTTCCTACTAACAGTAAAGCCCACAGAAGAAGAAGAGGAATTGTAGAAATCAGACAAGTTGAGGATACCAGGAGAACAGGGACCACAAAATCAGTTAAGTAAGGCTTGTAAAGACACACAGAGAGTGAAGAGGCAATCACCAAGTCTTCATAGGTCTGCAACAGATTCCCTGTGAATATCTTAATGATTGTTATTTTGGTATTTTTGTGGAAATTTAACCAGTGTACCTCTGACTCTTAAGCCTGCTCTTGGTACCCTTTTCCTCTGCTAGGTAGCCTTGCCCATATCCAGCATTAGGATTTTTGCCTAGTCTCACAGTAACTTGGTATGCTGGGATTGGTTGATATCACTTGGAGGCATGCTCTCTTTTGAATGGAAATAGAGGAAAAAAGAATCTGGGAGCAGAGGATTGGAGGAGTTGAGGGAATGAAATTTCATTCATGAAACATAGCGTGAGAGAAAAATCAAATAAAAACAAAAATAATCAAGACAATCCCACAGATATGCCCATGGGCTTATTGGCTAGTTTTTGTCAACTTGATATAAATCTAAACATAATGAAAAGGAGAAATTTCAGTTGAGGAATTGCCTCTATTGACTGTAGTTAAGTTTGTGGAATAGTTTCTTGGTTAATAAAAGATAAGGAAGAGCTCAGCTTATTATGTGCAGTGCCAAGTAGTATTATTGTAATGCATAATAAAGCATTCTGAGAAGCCATGAGAAGAAAGAAAACAAGCAGAATTCATCTGTGGCTTCTTTCCGTGCCTGCCTTCTGCTTCCTGCCTTGAGTTCCTGCTTTGTCTTTCCCCAGATATGGCGTGTGACCTGAGGATTGTTAATCTGATACAAACCCTTTCCTTCTCAAGTTGCTTTTGGTCATGATGTCTTCTCCTAGTAATAGAAACTCTTGTCCATCTCATATAAATTTTATTAATAATCTTTTTGCAAATGTATCTTAGATGTATTAAGTTGGCAGTAAAAGCTAAACATGAGACTGGTGTGGTTAAACTAGTTCCTCAAGTTCTTGACTAACTGTCATGCATACCAGCTGAAGAAGGCTCCTGTAAATTTAAGCTTGGTGAATATGTATGAAATACAAAAGATGTGGAAAGTAATACCTGAGCTTTTGCAGCACTCACTCATATAAAATATCTCCATGTTTTTCTAATTTTCTTCTTACAAGTGCCAGACACAGCAATTTCCAGTTCCTCTAGTCCACAAAGACTCATATATATTCTAAGACCCAGCTTCAATGTTATTCTCATAGATAGCATAGTCACAATAAATATCTAATATTTGAGAATTTGGAGGAATTGATTTCCATCTCCATTTAAAGTAGTTCCTCTATTTATTGCTTTCCTAGTCCAGAAAAATTTTCTTCTCATGTGGTGCATTCAGTCATAGTCCTTGTAACACACACACACACACACACACACACACCATACACACACACACACACACACACACACAGAGAGAGAGAGAGAGAGAGAGAGAGAGAGAGAGAGAGAGAAAGGGAGGGTGGAGGAAGATGAGGGAGGGAGGGAGAGAGAGAGATAGCTCCCATGTTCTGTTCATTTGTATGTGTTAGTATGATTGAGTTGTGTACATGTGTGAAAGTGTGCAAGCCATAGCATGGCTGCTTAGGTCAGAAGACAGAGGTATCAGTCTTCAACGCCCATCTTATTTGAGATGTAATCAACTATTTATTGCTGTGTACACAAGGCTAGCTACGCTGTGAACCTTCAGGAACTACTGTAGCCCTATCTTCCATTTTTTTCCTACAGGAGTGTTAAAATTATAAATACATGCTACTATCTTCAGGATTTTATGAGTTCTGGGCCTCTCAGGTACTTACTTTTGCACACAAGTACTTCACCCATTGAGCTATCTCTTTATCACATGATATGTAATTTTTATGTAACTTCTCTCTTTGCTATTCAAACACCTTCACTATGAAATGGTTACCTTAAACATTTTATATCAACTATTACCTATATAAGCATGTGACTAGGTTAGTGAAATTAGCATGCAGATAATGTTTCACATATTTATGACATAGCAAACTATAATTAAAGAGAGAAAATTTTAATTACTTTAAATATCAGATTTTGAATAAAATACCTTGAATTTACAACCCCCAAAAGAGCAACAAAATATTTTTATTTAAATAATATTGCATCATAGAAGAATATTTTATTTTGATTTTGTAGATGAAGTGCTGAAATTTAATAGAATAATCTAGAGATATGGGACTTTTAAGTAAGTATGGAAGATATAGTTGTCTTTTTCAGGACATTATTTTCATTAGCTATTTTTGTATTTATCATATGAGTTTAAGGGAGAGCTGAGGGCCTTGAGCTTCCCACAGGGCAGGAAACCCTGACTGCTCTTAGGACTGGAGAGGGAAGAGGAGAGAGAGTGGGGAGAACAGGAGGGTATTGGGAGGAGGGGAGAAAGTGGAAATTTTTATAAATAAATAAATAAGTAAAATAATTGTTTTGGTATATTTGTGGTTTACTGAATGAAATTATCATTTCTCATCCACTAATTTAATTTTCTACTAATAAATATGTGAACATTTTCAATATTATTTCAGTGTTTTTAAGCAAAAAGAAGTTAATATAGAAAGTAATTGGAGAAACACAAGTTAATGAATAAAAATAATTTTCACTGTAGCACAATCGTGCACAATACACCATAAAATATGGAGGTTATTTGCTTCTGATCTGTATCATTAATCAGCACATGCTAAAAATGTATGAAAGCTTGCTGCTTCTGTATTAAACTTCATGTCTTAAGAAAAATCATACACAATTGATGTGAAAGGTGATGTATGCTCTGAATATGTTTTCTTGTCATGATTAATAAATAAGCTGCTTCAGCCAATGACTTAACAGAGTAAAGTCACGCTGAAAGAGCGCTATAGAGAGTAGGCGGAGTCAGAGAGAAACCATAGAGCTACGAGAAGAAAAAGACATTAGCTGCCAGCTGGAGCCTTGCCAGTAGGCCACAAGCCTTGTGGTAAAATATAAAATCATAGAAATGGGTCAATTTAGAATATAAGAGCTAGTCAGCAATACATTCAAGCGATTGACCAAGCAGTAATTTAATTAATATAGTTTCTGAGTGATTACTTCAGATCAGAGAGGTTGGGAATGAAAGAATAGCATCTGACAACAAATTGGTGTGCCAATGTGATTGACTATATACACGTAAAACCTGAGAAAGCTTAAAAAGGAATTCTAGACACAAAAGAACAGAGTTAAGAATGGCTTTTTTGGTAGCAACATTTTCTTGGGTGGGCTCTGTTTGCTGGAAGCAAACAGAGGCACAATTATTTATTTATTTATTATTCATTCATTCATTCATTTATTTATTAAGAATTTCCACCTCCTCTCCGCCTCCCTTTTCCCTCCCCCTCCCCACCTCCCCCTTCCTCTCTAGTCCTTAGAGCAGTCAGGGTTCCGTGTCCTGTGGGAAGTCCAAGATCCTCCCCGCTCCATCCAGGTCTATAAAGGTGAGCATCCAAACAAACCAGGCTCCCACAAAGTCAGTCCATGCAGAAGAATCAAAACTCAGTGCCATTGTCCTTGGCTTCTCAGTCAGCCTTCATTGCCAGGCATATTCGGAGTGTCCAGTTTGATCACATGCACCATCACTCCCAGTCTACCTGGCCTTGGTGAGCTCCCATTAGATCAGTCCCAAGGTCTCAGTGGGTAGAGGCACCCCTCATGGTCCTGACTTCTTTGCTCGTGTTCTCCCTCCTTCTGCTCCTCATTTGGACCTTGGGATCTAAGTCCAGTGCTCCAATGTGGGTCTCTGTCTCTATGTCCATCCCTCACCAGATGAAGTTTCTATGGTGATATGCAAGATATTCATCAGTGTGGCTATGGGACAAGACCAGTTCAGGCACCCTCTCCACTGCTGCTCAGGGAAATATCTGGGGACCTCTCCTTGGACCTGGGAACTGCTCTAGAGTCAAGTATCTTGCAAACCCTAAAATGGCTCCCTTAATTAAGATATTTACTTTCCTGCTCCCATATCCATCCTTACTCCATCCCACCCTTCCCATTCCCCAAAGCTCTCACAAATCCTCCCCTTCTCCATTCTCTCTACCCAACTCCTTTTACATCCACTCCCCCACCCCGGTGCACCCAACTTTTGCCTGACAATCTTGTCTACTTCCAATATCCAGATACCTATACGATATAAGATAACTATATGATTTTCTTTGGGTTCACCTTCTTATTTAGCTTCTCTAGGATCAGGAATTATAGGCTCAATGTCCTTTACTTATGGCTAGGATTCACTTATGAGTGAGAACATATCATATTCCTCTTTTTGGGTCTGGGTTACCTCACTCAGTAAAGCGTTTTTTATTTCTATCCATTTGCATACAAAATTCAAGATGTCATTAATTTTTACCGCTGAGTAAAACTTTAATGTGTATATGTTCCACACCTTATTTAACCATTCTTCTATTGAGGAGCACCTAGGTTGTTTCCAGGTTCTGGCTATTACAAATAGTGCTTCTATGAACATAGTTGAACAAATGCTTTTGTAGTATGATAGGGCATCTCTTGGGTATATTCCCAAGAGTGGTATTGCTAGGTCCAAAACTTCCTGACTCTGCAGTAGCATCAAAAACTGTGTGGCTCCTTTAAAAGACTTCGTGGCTGGTGCTAGTTGCACAAATAGCTCTGGCTATTTCAGGAGAATGAGCATTTAAATGGGGGTCTGTGAGCAATGAGTTACACGCTGCTTAATGGTCACACAGACCCACTGAGACCCTGGATCTGGGGTAAACAGAATGGCTCTCAGAGGCAGTGAACAAACATGCTTCCAACATGTTTGACTGGGCAGAGCAAGAAGACAGTACCATTGAATTGGTACTTGCCACGCCTGCTTAGCATTTAAAAAAAAACGTGCTTCTGGTTAGAAAATAATTAAAGATATACAATAAACAGATTCAGATTTTTTTAAAAAAGACCTCTAAATTGGTCAGAGTGTTGGATAAATGGACATAGACTTGGACGAGAGAAGAATAAGAATATAGACAGTTATAAAAGGTAGTTATGGTTATACAAAAAATAAAACAAAGTCTTTAAAGTGACAGAGTAAAGACAATTGTAGATAAAAGGAGTAAAGAAAAATAAGCCACATAGAGATGGAAAATACACGGAGAGTCTGGATTATATATATCATTGTGTTATATTAAAAGAATTTGACTGTGAAAGAACTAAGTAGAGAGAGACATTTCATTGTGTGGGCTGATAAGCTAAACCAACATATATGTTTCAAAGGTATCTTAACTTCATAATTTTGGTCTAAGGATTTGTTACTTTGGAAAAGAGGTTCTTCTTTTGTTTTCACAGAGGATGAGAACCTGTAAATTTCTTCCAGAATAAAGTGATTTGAGGGACTAAGACCATATGAAATATTGCTGTGAACACCCCCAAAAATTACTTGCCCAACAGAAAACAGGAAGTAGTTTGAAGAGAACTATGCCTACATTCCCAATTATTGTTTATAAATGTTTGTTTATGTTTAAAAGGGATATGCTATAGAGATGGATAGCTTGCTTTGGTATGGATCTTGGTTTATTGATACAAATTTAAGGTCAGTTGTGTGTGTGTGTGTGTGTATGTATATATATTTCTGCTCTTGATTAAGGCATTGTGTTTGTGTTTGTAAAGCTCATTTAAAATGTAATGTATAATTAAGAAATATAGGTTAGGAGATAATCATCTATAGTAGTCAAGCTTGTAGTCACATTTTTTAGGTTTTCTAGACATATGGGTAAATTTCAGTTAGATATATAATCTTCAAACTTTTCACAGACCTATGGAACATGACATTTAAAATGTTTGAAGAACTTAGGACTTTATATGACAATGAGACATGTACCAATCTACTTCAAGAGGATGATGAACATCAAAGAGGCTCCTTATGGGGTTTGTTAGCCATTTTGGCAAGAAACTACCCTTGACTGAATTTCTTGATGTTATGCTATATGAACTGGACTTACAGGACCCACAGAAAAATTACTGCTGAACTTGCCTAAAGATGAGACAGTCCTTCAGGGTCCCTGCTTCATGAAGGAATCTGCCAGATATTCAGCAGGACACAGAACAATGTGACTGACAAACTACCAATATAAGCATAATTGTCTTGAAATTTCCTTCTTCATGGAAAAGTTTGCCAGATACTATGGGCTGAAGATGGATACTCCAACAACACAGAAGAACTTTGGGTGACTGTCCAGGCAGTGAAATATCTCTGTTACTTCAGGAGTTTTGGAAGTTACTTATAATGTACTTCTTGTTTACTTAAGTAATATTATATCCTTCTTGAGTCTTTGATGGGTTTGGAGAATAAATAGTTTTCCTTGGTTATAATAAGTAGACAATAGATAAAAATATTGTAACTATAATTCTTGCTGATACCTGTTTTGTTATATGTAATCTTGCTATGTTAAAGTTAAAACCCTCTTTTTTATTTAGACAAAAAGGGGTGGTGATTTGGGAGGTAATGTATGCTGTGAATATGTTTCATTGCCATTTGTTAATAAAGAAACTGCCTTCAGCCAATGGCTTAACAGAGTAAAGCCAGACTGAAAGAGATATAGAGAGAGAATAGGTGGAGTCAGAGAGAAACCATGGCGTTACTAGAGGAGAAAGACGTCAGCCACGTTTGGGACCTTACCAGTAGGCCACAAACCTTGTGGTAAAATATAAAATAATAGAAACTGTTTTAAGATATAAGAGCTAGCTAGCAATATGCTTGTGATTGACCAAGCAATGATTTAATTATTTTCTTCAATTCAGAGCAGCTGGAAATGAATGAACAGCCTACAACTAAACACCGTTATTTATTTTGTGTGAACGAGTGTCTCCTGCTCATAGCAGACAGAAGAGATGGTCTGATTCCTTAGAAGCAGTGAAACCTAGTTTGTAAACATACATATGGGCTCTGGGAACTTAATCTGCTAGAGCAGAAAGTCCTCTTAACCACTGAGACATCTCTCCATTTCCCAACATTTACTATTTTACTAGTCATAATTCTTTGTACACTATGGCAAAAGCTACTTCTTAGAAGCACTTAATACTTTATTAGGTACAATAATAATATAGAGAATATAACAGAAGTATGTAAGTAGGTCATATGGAAGCATATTTCATTGTATCATTTTATATAAAATAAGTAATTGATTTGGCATACTCAAAGGTATTTGGAGTGTGCATGCCGAAGGTCAACAGAATTTACATTCTGCAGTCTAATCAATGGGGTTAAATCATGCCTTTGACATTCAAACCTCTTTTTCTTCTCTTCCAAATAACATGTTAGCCTATCTTTGTCAATAAAAATGTATTTGTATCATAATATTTAATGTTCTCACTTGATTCTATTGATCATCAGAACTAAGATTTATTCAACCATTTTTTATTTTCATTTGTTTAGATTGAATTAATTTAAATTTATATGCTGATATAGAAACCCTACAATATGCATTAGTTATAAGAATTCCAGCACAATTATGTATCTTAACCTAGTCATGATGTACTGTAAGACAAATTGAAACTAGAGAGCACTGTCAATATCTGACCCACACTCTAAAAACAAGTCAATATAAATGAAGTTAAAGACAGATTCAGCAAGCACACAGTGTATAAAACTGAAGAGACATGGTGGCGACTAACCCCAACCTGAGATTATGTCTTGAAGTAGGAAGAAACAGCTAAAATAGACATCTTAGAGGTATGCATTATTAATAGAAAAAATTTCTATTGTAAAAGCGCCATCATTTATGACCTCATGGTTTTGTGCATTTGAGAGAAAGCTGGCTAGATGGTGTATGGATTTGTAGTCATTAAGCAGAAGATTAGATGTGTACATATGTGTTTAATCAGTTCAGGCATTTGTAAATGTATCTATTAAGTGTGTTAAGAAAACAGCATTTGATTCTTACTATTCTGGAAATTATTAACTCAAAATCAAAATACCAGCAGCTTCAGTGTCTGGAGAGTCAACACTCCTAGTTCATTGACAGACTTCTCAATTCTTCACTTTGTGGAAAGAGTTATGGAGCTAAGTATAAAGTTCATCTAAAACCTCTAATCTAAATAAATAGAACTTATAGTTTGAATTTATGTCTGGGAAATAATCACCAAGATTTAGGATATGCACATATTCTTTTTAGGTTTTTTTGAGTGTTTTATATTTTACATTTATTTCCATGATTATAAGTTGAGTTTTGTCTAATATGAGATGATACTGTTTAAAACACAGTTATTTAAAAAGTTAGACCATTTGTTGAAAGGTTTATTTCTTAAAGGACAGGCCAAATGTAATATTTTAATTAGCTGGAACTGTGTTTACTATGTTTATTAAATCACCTGATACTCAGAGATGATGATACATGCATTGATTTCTTAGGACAGTTATATTACAACAAATGATGCCAAAACAAGAGGTGTATTATATCCAGAATGGTGTGGTATAAAGAATACCAAGGTACAGGCAAAGTTAATTTATTTGCTGGGTATGGTGAAAAATTCCTTTCATATTCCTTTGTTTCTGCCAACCAAGTATACCCTTGGCATTCCTTGTATATGGATGATTCTCTCCTCTTCCTTATCTTTGCATTGCCTTTTCTTTGTGGTAGTGCCTTCATCTCTTAATAGGATTCTGGATATAGCATTTAATTGCAGCCTGGTCTCATCTTCAGATTTTTTAATTGAAGGAAGCAACAAATGAACTTTTGTGAAATAATGTTATATTCCCAAGTTTTTAGTACACATGTAATATCTACTATATAACCCATAATAATACATATCGATAATACTAATAGTAAAAAAGGAAAACCTAAATACATTAATAAAGTATTATTAAAGGAAAATTGAAATCAAACAAAAGGTATATCTATAGCTGATAATGAAAAATTCTGAGCAACTAACATAAATAAATAATTGATAATACCATAAATAAATGGTTAAGCTGAAAAATGAGATGATAACTCTGAAATTTCAAACTCTTTCATGTAGATAGGAAGTAGAGTAAAATTCCTTGTCATGAGATGCAGATAGTAAATTCCTTCTTAAGTGTGCAGAGTACAAAGTAGACATTATGAATTAGTATAGAGATTTTTCATAGACACTGCATCATGGAGTTGACAAGAAAGCATGGAAATTGATAAATATAATAAATAAACTAGCAAAAAAATGAAAATAACACTTACCATTTATGGTTTCCCTCCATATAATAGTAATATTGTAAAGATGATATGGGAAAAAATCTCAATTAAAAAATACGTTATGAAGTCATGGCTACTTTATCCAAGGTTCAGGCTTGGTCATCCTTTCTAGGAAAACAGTACTACTTTGGGAACTGTTACTAGTAATAAGAAATATATTCCTGAGAGAACTTCACAGGAGCAGGACTGAGCCAGTGATTGGATGCAGAGATTTTTGTGGGACCAACCCCAAGCCAGGGACCTCTGCAGGAGGAGATTCCAGCCCAGCCAACTACACCCAGCTTATATAAGTATATCTAAGCATAATATATATATATATATATATATATATATATATATATATATATAAATTTTCTTCTCTAATGATTTTATGTTCATTTTGCATGTGATATATTTTGATGATGGAATACTTTATTCATTTAGTTGAAATATTTCTTATTCTTCATGGGAATTTTTTCTTTTAGTACCATTGGCATTTTATAGCTTCCCTAACTACATCTCTGTATCCCTAATTCCTAGGATATAAACATAAAAACTCTCTTAAATTTTACTTTATTACTGAAAAAGCCTAGAAAGTCAGTAAATCTGAATAATTTCTTTGGGAAATCACTCTGATATATTTATTGAAGTTCTACATTCTCAAAAGTGAAGCTTTTCACCCCTTCCTTATCACCTACAGACTGGTACACAGGAAGCTGCAGGCTATTAAACCATCTTTCTCCATCTTTGTCAACTTAAGTGTCCCCTATACATCTTGTCATTTCATTAGGAAATTGTATATCATTGAAATTTTCCTTTAATTGTAATGAGAAATAAAAGAACATTCATTTTAAATGCTTAAATTTATATTAGCTACTTACTTTATTTTAATACAATGAAAGTCAAACATAAGAACTCTATTTCATAATAGAAAAAGCTTAAAGAAAGCAATATTTACAGAATATACAATTAACAAAATTTGCAATATTACATTTAAAATGAACAATAAGAACTTACAAAGTTCTAATGTTTTCTTATTGAAAATCTCATAAGGAATACGTTATTGTGGGTATTTTGTGATTTGTTCCTACTGTCCTCTGCAATTATTCATGTAGTGTTCCTTTGATTTTTTACAAAATTTATTTTTAAATATAGATTTATTCGAATAGTTGTGTGTGTGTGTGTGTGTGTTTTCAGTGGTGTACCTGTAGAAGCCAAAAGAAGATATTAGATTCCTTGAAGCTATAGTTATGTATGTCCGTGAACTTTGCAATGCGGGTGCTACAAACTGTACTTGGAGGAGTTTGAAGCACTCTTAATGACTGAATACTCTTCCATTTTGGCACTTCCCCCATGAGGTTATCCCATGAGTATTCATGAAGCTTATATTGCACTGCTTTTAGGTAATAAAATATAATAAAGTCTAATAAAACAAATAAATATTATAAAGTAATATAAAACATTGTATTTTCTGATGAAGCACAATGTGTAAAGGAAACTTCTGAAGTTGTGATCTTTATTTACAAACTATCCAGGAATATGAATTCTACTTCTCTGCCCTCAGGTACCTGAAAAAAAGTTTGGAGAAATTCTGTCAGAGGAACTAAAATCATTCTTAGAAATAAGTAGTGCTTAGAATTACAAAACTCTTTATTACAATAACAACATCTGAGAAAATTCATGTTTTAGGGCATTCATGGCTTTCTTAAAAGAAGCACAGTGAAATTTGTTTGGAGCCCAATATTTTTAAGATAGATCTATCTCTAAGGCAAAACATTATTATTTCTTTTTTTTTAAATTTAAAGGTTTTTTTGTGTGTTTAATATTAGCAAGGTCAAAATTTAGAGAGAGCAACTGATTACATTTTTAAATATAAATCCCAATAAGGGAAAAAATGGAAAAGAAGTTTTAATAAATTAGAACATATTTAATAAACTAGGTCATTAGTAAATAATGACAAATACTGAACCAAGAGTTAACATCTATAATGGAAATAACCCAAATGTAAAAATAAAACAGCTTTACATATGAGAACATTATTATCTAACTTGCCTACAAAAGAAATAAAAGTTCAAAGTATTCTATACTAGAGGCTAATGACCATTGCATAATCTAGTCATTTAGAAATTTAATATATCTTGCAAACTTATAATTCCTCATATCCCCATCATTTTTATTTAGTCTATCAACCCTATCTTTGATCACAGGCAAAAGTTAAGCTTAAAACACATGCCTGATGTCATATTGTATTAATACTATGTGCACATAAGCTAAATAACTCCAAATATATTTTAAAAAATGGTCACTCTGAGAGGAATAATACAGTATTAGAAACAGTGGGCTGAAACCACTTGATGGAGTAAAACCTAGGATGTCAGCTGAAGAATTTTACATAAAACATAAGAAATACACAGTTTGTGTTCATAGCATAGCAACAAAGACTATCGTAAAAATTATTGCATCCAAGTTAACAAAGAAATATCATTACAGCTTATATCACATTTTGACAGTAACATACTAATAACGGGAGATGTCAATACGCCGCTACTGTCAATACTAAGGTCACCCAGAAAAAAGTAAAGAGAAATGCTGTAGATAATTTTATAAACAAAATGTACCTAATAAAAATTTACAGAAAATTTTACCTAAACACATAAAAATGTATCTTATTCTCAAAACCTCATAGAACTTTATTCAAAATTGACCACATACTTGGACACAAGAAATTCTCAAAATATAACAAGAAAATGTAAATAATACCCAACATTCCTGTAAGATGATCAGTAAATTGATACGATGACCTGACTATGAGTTAACACAACTCAAAAGTCTTTATCTAATTTTTGATAAATAATCCAGAAATACATACTGGAAAAGATGGTAGACTCTTCAACAAATGTTACTTTCAGAAAATTCCAAACAGACCCATACTTAGAACCTTGCATAAAAGTCATCTCTACTGGTCAAAGACCTCAATAAAAACCCAAATACACTTAACCTGATCGGGGAGAAATTAGGGGATAGCAGAGAACTTATTGACACTAGAAAATATTTTTTTAATAGAATACTCCTAGCAATGGCATCAAGATCAGCTAATGAATGGGACTTCATAAAAATGAAAATCTTCCATGTGGCAAAGGACACCCTCCTCTGGACAATGCATCAAAAAGTCTAGAGCATAGGAAAATGTTTTCTTTTTCTTTCTTTTTTTTTAAACTAAACATCTGATATACTGATGAATATTTTGTTTATCACCATCGATCCTTCATCTGGCGAAGGATGGCGATACAGACAGAGACCCACATTGGAGCACCGGACTGAGCCCCCCATGGTCCAAATGAGGAGCAGAAGGAGGAAGAAAATGAAAAAGGAAATAAGGACTGCGAGGGATGCTATCACCCACTGATACAAGGTAACGGATCTAATGAGAGTTTACCAAGGCCAGTTGGACTGGGACTGAAGGAGGATGTGATCTAACCAGATTCTCGGAATTTGGCCGGATTCTCTGAATGTGGCTGACCCGAAGTCTTTCTGAAAAGCCATTGACTATGACACTGGGACTTGTTTCCTCTGCATATTCTGGATTTTTGGTGATCCAGTCTGTTTGCATACTCACCTTCCTGGACCTGGAGGGAGGGGGAGGAACTTGAACTTCCCACAGGGCAGGAAACCCTGACTGCCCTAAGGGACGAAGAGGGAGGAGGAGAGGGAGTGGGGGGAGTGGGAGGGTGTTGGGAAGAGGGGCGGAAATGGAAACTTTTATAATTTAATAAAATTACTTTTAAAAAAAATCTAGTTTTTTTTTCTTTTAAAGATTTTCCAATTTCTAGCTATTAGAAATAGAGTAGCAGTGGATATGGTTGACCAGGTGTCTTTGTGGTAAGATGAAGTATCCTTTGGGTATGTGCCCAAGAGTGGTACAGCTGGATTTGAAGGTAGATCAATTCCCGTCTTCCTGAGGAACCATCACACTGATTTCCACAGTATCAGTTGGAAAGGCTGCTTGTTGGTTTTCGGCTGCTTGGCTAGCTTAGACCCGAAATAATCACACAAAAACTGTATTAATTAGATCACTGCTTGGCCCATTAGCTTTAGTTTCTTATTGGCTAACTCTTATATTAATTTAATGCATTTTTATTAGTCTGTATATCACCATGTGGCTGTGGCTTACTGGGTAAAGTTCCCAGCATCTGTCCCATGTGGCTTCCTGGGTCCTTTCTGACTCTGCCCTCTTTTTCCCAGCATGCAGCCTAGATTTTTTCTGTCTAGTTCTGTTCTGCCCTTGCTATAGCACAAAGCAGTTCTTTATTTATTAGCCAATAAAAGCAACACATAGACAGAAAGACCTCTCACACCATCTGTGCAAGTTCACACTAGTATAACTCCACATCCTCACCAGAGTGAGTTTTAACCTGTTATGTTGACATTAGTCATTCTGATGAATGAAACACGAAATCTCAAAGTATGCTTGAGTTGTTTTTCTTTGATGGTCAAGGATGTTGAATATTTCTTCTCAGCCCTTTAAGTATCCTCTTTAGAGAATTAGGTGTTTTGGTCTATGTCCCATTTTTATTGGGTTATTAGATTTCTTAACATCTTATTTTTTAACATTATTATTTCTTATAGTTTAGTCCATTCAATCAATTAAATTAGTCAGAGTTCCATGAATAAAAACCACTGTACTGATAGCTATTTCAGTGAAAAAAATTTCACAATATATTTACTATTTTTTGAGAGTTTCTTCCACAAAATAGTTTATCTGAGTCTTAACAATTTCATAACAATTTATATGTCCAACTTTTCACTTGAATCAAATATTGTTCTTTAAGTTTTATCAAGTATCACAAAATGGCAAGTTTAATATAATAGTTATAAGTTGTGTGTTGAGGACACACAGGATAATCAAGAGCAGTAAAAAAAATACTCATGGTAAATCAAACAAACCACTTTCTAATGTAGTTTGAATCTCTTTCTGTCTTGTATATTAAGCCTAGAACAGTCTACTTTATGGCTCCAAGAATTATACCATACGTAAAAAATGTATTCATTTATCTAAATACACTAAAGTGTTAATACAGCCCAGGTCAACTCTAAGTACCAAGTTGCATCTAGATTACAAGTGGAGAAGCTTCATTCTCACTCTGCACTTCATCTCAATCAACCATGAGGGTGATTCCAACTTAAAACTCTTATCATGTTTCTGAAAACCCTAACCTCATATTATTTCCGTTAAAAATACAGCAGTGGCACAAATACAGAACTGTCATAGTTTATGACATTTACAAAAATCTTTAGTAGTCTTTGTAGCTTGTAAATGAGACACTGTTAATTCTTACAGATCTTGAAGCTAGAAAATTCAGACCAAGGCACCAAGAGATTCAATTTGGTAAGACTTGTTTCTTGTCATACAGATAGCACTTTCTTGCTGTCTCCTCTTATGAGAGAAGAAACTAATGAGTCCTCTGGGTTGTCTAGACACATGTTCAGTTTTCTAATATAAGTTTAAGCTAAAAGAAAATGGCGATAATAGTTAATATTTTAGGTAAACATCATAATTGTGCTGAAGTTTTATGTGGTCATACTTCTTTATTTAGAAAAAAATTGTTATGAAAAAAATGTTGTGAAGTTTGATTATAACCTACATCTATAAGCAAACCATAGTCTGATTCCTGGTCATCCTGGCAGGAAGATTTTGAGCTTCTTTTGTGGTGTGAGCCTCAAGCTAAATTAGACACTGGCTGTTCACTCACTGAAGTTCTGCACAAGTATTTTCCCAGCACATCTTGCAGGCAGCCCAGATTGTAAGTAAAGGGTTTTGTGGCTGGGTTGGTGTCTAGCTTTCTCTTTATATATTTTGGATATAAGTTCTGTATAAAATGTAGCGTTGACAAAAATGTTTTGCCATTCTGTGGGCTATTGTTTGTCCCATTGACAGTGTGCGTTGCCTCACAGAAGCTTTTCAGTTTTATGACGTTTCACCTATCAGTTGTCTATCTTAGTGACGGAGCTATTTAATGGCAAAATATCCAAAATCTTTAACCCTACAGAAAGAATTCTAGGCAACTTAGTAAGCTAGAGATGGGATAGGAAGTCTTTCCCAGGAAAGAGCACACCAATTTGTTATTCGGTGTCAAAAAGTTAAGACTGAAAACATAGATACAAGTAATATTAAATGGACTGAGCAGGTTATATTTAGGAATATTTATCCATATGTAGTAAACATTAATGAATAAAAGAGCCAATGAATTTGAAAGAAAGGAGGAAAGAGTATATGAAAATCTTTGGATGGAAAAAAGGGAAAGAAAAACATTATAATCATATTGCAATCCAGAAATCTAAAATAACTTCAAGGCATGATATTTTGATGGTATCTTTTCAATTTATAAAAATTTAAAGGAGAGTTAAACATTCTTGCACTGTGCCTCTAACCTAACCTATAAACGCTTGCTGACATTTAGGAACTTGTTCCAGGTATTTTACCATAGTAGGACTTTCAATAAAGATTATATTGAAATTTTTAAAACTGTCAATAAGACATTAGCTAGAAAAAGTTATGTATTTTGTTTGACACCATGCATACAACATTAACAAGTAGTTCATTAAGTGAAAAAACAAATAGAACAGCATCCAGAGAACTTGAGAATTCTGTGATAAACACCCACATGTCCCTTAACTTATACAGAGAGACTGTGATACTTGTTTCTCAATCTCTAAAAGACTTAAACCATCACTGCTGAACACTTTAGGGATCCCCTGATATTTCTTTCCACTCACTCATAAGAAACTGCTTTCATTAGAAAAATACAGATGTTCTCATTCTCCCTTATCCTCTTGTAAAATATGTACTCTGATCCCCCTTTTCCCTTTAAACCAAGACTCACATAGACTCTACTATCATGCCTCTATTCTGTTTTCTTTGTAACTAGTTTAACATTTGGATTTCTGCAATCATGTGTAAAGCATGCTATAGAACTTACGGTAACAAATAGTATCTACAGACCTTGAAAGATTTTATTAGTTAGAATTAATTCTTGTAATTGCACTGATATTTTTTTCCTCTGAAGAAAGAATATCCATGTGTTTTCAGATCCTGCAATTAACTAGTTATTTTTATTATTTTCATTATTAGATTTTCTCTTCAGAAACAGAGCTCATGGCATTTTTTACTTTAATGAGGGGGAAAACATGTGTATAACTTGGTTTAAGAAAATTGTTCATGCATTCTCAATTACCCTCTCTCTGAAGGATAGATGCACATTTAGTTAGGCTTTTATGACTTATAAAACATTGAAAAGATTTATATTCTACAGCACACCATCTCTATTCCACAGGAAGCAGATTAATACACTAATGGTCCCGTTGTAACTTATTGAATCTTGCAGAAAAATAGCATTGAAAATGTTCCCTGAAAGAAATAATTTTATCTTCAGCTTAATTTAAATGTTTGTCAGAGTTACTGATTTTATCTCAAAAGACTAAAGATTATATTTAGACCTTAACTTCAATGTTAATTGATATATAAACACAGTTGATCGCACTTTCTTAACTATGTCTTATTTGTATAATTAGATTGTCATATGTACAGTTCTGTATTAAATTACAGGTGTAACATATCTAATCTACATGAAAACAAGATTAAAGACCACTTGCTTTAATTTTTGTTTTAATTTTAGAGACGGGAACATAAGTCCTGAAAACTGAGAATGTAATATACTCACTGACTGTCCTGGAATGGACAATGCACATGCCCACTGGAGACACTTGAGAAAGTCCCAGCTTTTATTTGGGTTTTGATTCTATTGCATGGACTGGCTTTGTGGGAGCTTAGCCTGTTTGGATGCTCACCTTCCTAGACCTGGATGGAGCAGGGAGGACCGTGGACTTCCCACATGGCAGGGAACCATGACTGTTCTTAGGACTGGAGAGGAAGGAGGAGGCACAGTGAGGGGAGTGGGAGGGAAATGGGAGGAGGGGAGGAGGTGGAAATTTTTAATAAATAAATTAATTAATTAAAAAACAAAACAAAAACAAAAACACATAGAGGATGTAGATTCAAAACTTTCAAAAATAACTGGAGGAGAGGTTGCTAACATATTCATGGGTGATAAATAAAATATCCACCATAATATATTATTAAACATGCAAATTAACATTCTGTTTCTTAGCCAAAATATCCAGATACTTTGGCTTCTTGGACAAGAGAAGACCATAGATTAATCCCAGAGTTTACTAAAACATAATGTATAAGTCATAGCTTAGATATGCTTAGCCATTTTTATTAACTGAAGATTTTTTAATGCAATATATTCTGATGAGTATTTCTCCTCCTTCAACTCCTCCCTCAACTCCAACCTCAACTCCTCCAAGATCCTTTCTACTTCCCCACCCACCCAAATAAAAACTTTGTTTCTCTCTCATTATATTACAAATGGGCATCTAAAGAATAATAATAAAATAACCGAGTGGTGGTGGTGCATGCCTTTAATTCAAGCACTTGAGAAGCAGAGGTAGGTGGATCTCTGTGAGTTCAAGGCCAGCCTGGTTTACAAGAGTTAGCTCCAGAACAGGCTCCAAAACTACAGAGAAACCCAGTCTCTAAACATTGCCCCCCCCAAAAATAATAAAATAAATACAATGGAAACCAGCAAGCTGTAACAAGAGAAACAAATAAATAAAAGAAAAGGAATCAAAGAAAAATCCTCAAAAAACACACATATAGAAACACACACACACACACACACACACCATAAACTTGACTAGAAACTATAATATATATGTAAAAGAACTATAAGATAAAAAAGGAACCTACCTTCCTGTCCAGATCTGTAGATGTTTACTGATTCTCGTTGAGTTAATATGTGCATCAGACCAGCTGTATTTAGAAGACCTTGTTTTCTTAGTGTCCTCCATCCCCTCTGGCTCTTACAATCTTTCTCTGTATTCTGCAGGGTTTCCTGAGTCCTAAGAAGAGGGAATTTGTGGAGACTTCGCAGTTAGGACTGATTGTTCCAATGTCTCTCATTCTCTGCATATTTTCCAATTGTGGCTCTCTGTATTTGTTCCTATCTACTGCAGGAGACAGCTTGTCTTATGATTTTTGAGCAAGATTCTGATATTTTTATTTTTATACTCATTTAGAACAGTAGTATTCTGTTTTCCCTAGATTCCGGCTTGTCTAATCTCAGTTGACCACCTGAGCAATGTTGGGGATAGCTTCTAGCTTATGAAACAGGCCTTAAGTCCAATTTGATAGTGTTTGCTTAGTTCCACGAGTTTTGTGCCACCATTGCACTATAATATCTTACACATTGATCTCTATTATAGATCAAAGGGTTTGTAGATTGATTTTTATTTACTTTTCTCCTTTAACAGAATCCCTTCCTTTACTTTGAACAACAGTCAGTAGGATCTAGGAAGGTACTAGCTTGACTTCTCCATGATCAGTGATTGGTGTTGTCATAGTCTTCTTCAATAGAGCCTTGTTATCAGCTTTTGGCAAGCAACCAATATCCTTGTCAATAGCATGAACTGTTTTGGGATCCAAAGGTGTCCATCTGACACACAAATTGATTAGATTCCCAGTTGTGGAAACTTTATTTGGAGATCAGAAATGTCCAGTTGGGGCTCTATCTCCCCCATTATTTGGAAATTTCATTTAGATTGCCTTCATATATGTATATATTTTAGGAAGGTTCTACTATATTAGGTTTCCATTCTACCCCTCAAATTGCCCTTAATTTTAACTGTCTCCCCCTGCATTGCCTCCCTTGTACCCCTCTCTTTTTTTCCCCTACTCACTTGATCAATTATTTGCAGTCCCCTTCCATTTAAAACGACCTATTTTATTTTCCTTTTCTTATTTGATCAAACTGTCTGCGGATGATATGAATTCAGAGAAATGAATTTAAATTCTTATCAAATATACACTGTAATAATTCATTGAATTTTCACATGTTCTAGAAAAAGAGAAGATAGAGAAATGTTGACATAATAGAAAGTCCTAAGAGGGTGATGAGAGGAGTGAAGGGAGGGACAGGAACAGTTTGGGATATATTTTATGAGATAAGACTAAAAATAACAAACTAAATAAACAAATCATTTTTTTAATTCTGAAAAGCAAAAAAGTGATATTCCTACAAAGCAATTATGAAGTTAATTTTTAGATCCTTAATGTAATAATATAGTTGACACATATAAAAAACTAAAAAAGTTAGCAAAATTATATGAGTTTTAATATTAAATGATAGCCTCAAATTTCTATGTGAGTAATTCTACAATAAGTGGAATTTTGTGAGATAGAAAGTCTTATACCTTAGATTTTTTAAAAATGTTTGGAAAAAATGTGAATCTACTAACCTATAATAAAATATGTTGGACTGTGGTGGTTGTTGCAGAAACAAATTAGAATGAGACTTAACGAACATTGATAGCTGTGAATATATCCTGATGCTTGAAAACCAGTTTAATAATCCCCACAGGTCCACATGGAGGCACTAAGCTCTCAAGTTCCTTGGAAAGGTTATGAAGCTTAAAACAAGAACTTTTTATTTTGACAAGTTCTCATTTGCATACTAGACTCCCATTCATGAGGAGGAGGTTGTAAAGGAAAAAGGAACAGTCAATTTTGGCATCTCAGAGCTGTCCAGAACAAAGATGTAAAAAGGTCTATAAAAAGAAAAAGTGAACGATATTGCCTTGATGTACTGACTTTCATTTTGAAAGATCACACAGCTTTTTTACAGATTTAACAACCTGACATACAAAGATCACTTCAACCTCTGCTGAAATACAATCAGCCTAGGGGTGAAGCTCACCTGTTATTAAAGTGCCTCCGGCAGCACTGCAAAACAGTTTAGTACAGAAGATAAAAGAGAAGGTCAAACCTCATTAAAACTTCCAGGAGAAGTTACCACAAGGCTAGTGAATCTTGGGAAAGAATTGACTCCCACAAAGTGAAACCTCAGTATTTGACAAAAGAGATGGTATGGGAGGAAAAGGAGAAATCTTTCCATTCTCTCAGTGACAAGAAGGTATATATCTAAGGAATCAGGACACTGAATGTATGCATCTGTGCCTTGTATACGACCTGTCCACCCCTTCCCTTCTCATCATAACTAACAACTGTTGGGAAAAGAGAAAGGTTGGCAAAAGGGACCATTTTATCAGAAGATATATGATGACAAAAGGTACATTTTTGTCTTGTTAGATTACATATACCATTTTTAAATAAATAAACTCTTTTATTATTCTTGTTCTGTGTATATATCTGGTATGTGCATGTACATAGATGTAGCTATCCATGTGTGCACAGAGAAGTATGGAGTCTCAGCCTATCATTTTCTTTATATTTCCTGAGATATCCTATCATTTTCTTTATATTCCCTGAGATACCCTATCATTTTTTTGATATTTCCTTGAAATAGGGTCTTTCATTAAATTGCAAGTTCAGTGTATCAGCAAGGTGTCTGATCAGTAAGATCCCAAGTTCTGCTTGTATCTGCTCTGGAAAGCTAGGGTTACACACATGTCAGTTATTATAACCATGCTGAGAATTTTAAATCATGTTTTCAATTTTTTATCAGCAGGGTTCTTACCTGCTGAGTCATCTTCCCAGGACTATATCATGAATATGAAGGCATTTATGGTAACTCAGTTTTAAAGAGGCAAAGAAACACCAGGCATTGGGTTTAAATGATGAAAAGTCTTGAAAAACTCACTAAGAATCCTACATATTCCACCAGTCCTCCTTCATCAGCCTGGAAGGAATTACAGCACTGTTTCAGTGATGGTTACATAAAACACTTAGGATTAAGTGTAATTTTGTATTTTTTCCTGTTTATTGAAACATCTCACCAAGGGATTTCATTTCTAACATGCTAACGTTCAGCAATTATCGGCAAAGTAAATTACTGTAAATAACTTTTTTGTTTCTGATAGAAGTATCTCCCAGTAAATTTTGGAAGAAAAATATCCATCTTGGGAAGTAACTGATATACTCATATTATCATTGTTTTTAAGAATTCCCCAGAAAGTGAAAGCATACAGACACATGAGATGTTAGCAATATATGGCTAGATAAGTGGTCATTATCAAAATTAAGATCACTTCACTTTAGAGACCATGAACGGAACGCTCTAATGACAAGTTCAGAATGGGTGTTTGCCAGAAAATCAGTCAGCCTATCTCCTCACAGTATATCACTCACCTCCTTAGGATGGTGATGAATAAGCCGAGTTATTTCAAACCTCATTCCCCAAACGTCTGACCCACTGGGGTTGGGATAATTGGGCAGATTCTGATATGACATAAATACATTTCAGGTCAGGTACAAAAATTTGCTAAAGAGTTTGACACCAATATCTCTGTTTTTTAATCAGTATTTTCTAAAGTAAAAATTAAACAAGTAAAATGCAGGGCTACTAGTAAAAATTTGCCATTAAGATGGTCTTCCCATTGCTCACAGACCATCTCTTTCATGACAGATTCTAGATACAGATTCCCAGAGGGACTTAAACCGGTATCTCAGGTTCCAAACAAAGCATGATTCCTTCTGTTGTCTTCTGATCTTGAGCTCTTCTGATTATCATTTGTTCAAACATTCATCTGGCCACATGTCTATTCTGAATGAAAACTTGGTTCATCAAAGTATTTAAGTGTTAATAGACCCCATTTACTAAAATTTTAAATGAAATTTAACTCAGTAGTTAAAAGTTACAAAACATGGGGTATAGATATCGCATAATGAAATTGCCCAGGAAAATCCTGTCAAAATTGAGAAAGTGGGTATGCCAGGGGTAAACCACTATAGTATTCCAGTTACTTCATCCTTAATTTCATCCCCAGTACGGCCAGCAAAGAAAGGTAAGAAGAGAAGAAAAAAACAAGTTAACAAGCTATCTTTGTCAAAGCACTGTCACTAGGAAAGGACAAAATTCTTGTGTCTCACACTGGATTGATTTGCCTCTTTGAAGTATGAAATCAAATCATAGATCATCATGTTCTGTGCCTACAGTTTCATTCAATAAAACCTTTTGATATCTACTTATAATATCGGCTGTACCAGTGCAGCCTTCTTGCTCTATGGTATTTAATGAAACCAGCAAGTTCCAATTCCCGTTTCACTATAAAACTGATTTGTTGTTTGAAATTTTACAAAATTTACGAAAATGCCCCTATTAGTATTTCTTCCACATCCTGTAAATATTTTCTCTGTATTCCATGTATAAGAATTAAATGTCTTGGTGCTATACCGCTTTTATATTTATATTTAGTAGAAAGTATGTATTTTCCAAGATCTTTGAACTATTTTATGTCTATTGACATTGCAGATAATGTTGACCTCCAACTGTAGCTGCATAATTTGTCTTAGCAATTTGTAATAATGAGATGGAATTTCCACTTAGTCTATCAATGACAACAGTAATTGTCTTCAAATTTTATAAAAAAATCCATGTTTTCTATATATCACCTTGATCCTCCTTAATCATAGGTGTCTTTCAGCCTCTATGACTTGTACATTTGCTTAACTTTTTAACCATTCCTAAGTCTGCATTGCATGCATAGAAATTGATTCAACATACATGATTTCTAGAGACTGCTCAAGTAATAATCTTTGTCTAAAGAGAAAAAATCAGGACCCTGTATAGCAACTAAAATTTTAAATGACATTTCAACAAAATTTCTATTTTACCTTACTTTATTATATTCCTTCCATGCTTTTATTGTATATGTGCATGTATATGTATGTATATATATATATACATATATGTGTGTATGTATGTACACACGTGTGTGTGTGTGTGTTCCAGACTATGGACTAATTGCATCATAATCCATTCACACACACAAACACACACACACACACACACACACACTGAAGTGATTTAGTTTTCAACTGTATAGATTCTTCTATAGAGCTAGAGAATTTGTGGATGCCATCTTTGTCTTTTTTCTCCCTTTTCTCCGATGGTTTTTATATGAAAATTAATATTTAAAAGGCTCTAGCGATGCTAAAGAACAGAATTTAGACAACAGGATATACATTTACTTGATTATTACACCGTATTTATTTGATATTTTAGCTTGTTAAAATAGTCATAGGTCAACTTTTCTGTATTCTGTGATTAACCTGAATATTTGTTTTCTGTATCCATAAAAAACCTATTGAAGAATCAATGATTGTGTGCTTCTTGTCAATCCCTGTTTAAATAGTGTATAGAATTCTTAAAGAACTAAAAAAAAGTTTATTACAGTACTTTCACTTTCTTTCTCAAATTGTGAAGAAATGTTTTACTCTGGAAGAGCACCACTCATTGTCTTCAAAATAGAAGCTCTGTACTTTTAAAGTTTTATACATCCTGTATTTAAAAATACTACATACACTTTTCTAAAATTGTGGTATATGACTATAGATTAGTATTTACAATTATGATACTATAATATTTATAATGACAAAACAGAAATATTCTGGTCAATGAATCATTTCCAACAGTCACTTAATTACTTGACCTTCTAGTCAAATAACAGTCTACATTATGATAAAATATATGAGGAATGTAAGACATGGCTGATCTCACCTCACATCTACTTGTTCTGAAGGAAAGGTAAGGATTTTCTGGAAGAAACTCCATAGATCTCATTATCAGGTGCAGATGAAACATTAATGTCAGGACTGTGAGGTTTTATTAGTATAAAAGGCTGAATTTTCATCTAGGAACGATCAAAGAGAGGGCAGACATAATCCAGAGATCATTTTTTATTTTGGCAAGCAAAGTTATCAGAGAACTCCTTTGAGTCTTACCAAGTTAATGTCAATGTAAATGACACAGTGTAAACTCTATTTCATTCTGTGTGGTGGAACCCATTAAGTTCAAGTGGGCAATAAAATTCTACTTTCAAACTCATCTATCCCTTTGAATAATGACTTTAAATGACCTTCTTGCTCATTCTGCTTCTTCCAAGACAAATGCGCCAAAAGACAAGCAGAGTGCTATAAAAATAATAAATATTTTTCTTTTAGGAAGAAAATGAAGTGTGTGAATTCAACGTTCAAAACATTTAGTTATATTATTTTTAAAAAAGGCTAAGGATCTATTTTAGTTCATAGGTCAATTTTAGAAAATATACTCCAGTGAAATATGGTGATTCTCTAAATAATACTAAATATAAAAACTTAAAAGCTCATGCAGTCTTTAGTTTTGTTTATTATTGTTCTATTAAGCATATAGGCATCGAACTTATGAGACTTTGATATTTAAGAATTGACAAACTTTAAGAGAGAATATAGGAGGAAATATAGAAAAGTAGAATTATATGAATGTCTTATCACAGTTATATTTTGATTATTTGATTGCTTCAGTATGATATAGATATAAAATAATCTCAGATTTTAATGAGTTGAAGGTTTAGTCCCCAGTAGGAAGTGGTAATAATAAGAGCTAAATATTCTGAAATAAATAGAGCATAATAAAGCAGGATAGTTTTGTAATGAATTAAACACATGATGACCTCATACTTGGATGAGATATTAGAAATAAGGCATTGTGGAGAAATTAGGTCATGGGTAGCATTCCTGTCAATGGTGTATTTTGGCTATAGACTCTTCTTTCTGGCCCTTTGTCTATTTCTTCAATAGAATGAGGTAAGGAACTTTACCCACTGAGGATTTCCTTGGCATGATGTCAGTGCCTTACCTGACATCTAAAACCAATAGTGCCAGCTCACAAGGGACTGAAACTTCAAATTGTGAAACAAAATAAAGCTGGAATATTTTGCTTATTTTTTTTCTATTGTGAAATGTCACACTGACATCTAAGAGCTTCAAAGAAAGTAAAACAAAAGGATAAGGGAAAAAGTATACGTGTGTGTGTGTGTGTGTGTGTGTGTGTGTGTGTGTGTGTGTTTGCATGTGTTTTTTTGTGTGTGTGCATGTGCGTGTGTGTGTGTGCATGTGTGTGTGTGTGTGTGTGAAGAAGAACATTTTAGTGAAATCTTCAAATTGATGGCAAGGGAAAATTTTCCATTTAAAAATTTGAACATGAGATGCATCATTTTAAAAGAAAAATAGTTCAACTATAGATTCATCACTATATACTTGGAAGCTGGGGTATATTTGTATGAAATGTAGTCAACAGGTAGAAAAGAGAAATATAATGAGTCTACACGTTATTTCCATCTTGTTACTAAATTTCTCTTTCATATGATGCACTGACTTCCTTACTTAATTAAGTTCAACTTGTAATTCCTTCACTTAGGTGTTTGTTTCACCTTTGATTTCATTTATTCATATACAAGCATTAATATCCATATGTCTCTATATCTCTGTATTTCATCTGATTCATGTTGGTCTCCATTACTGTGCATATGGTAATTTCTCAGAAGAGTTTGTGTTTATTATTTTCAGATTTTTTTCACTGATGGTATTGGTTGTTGATAGATGTTTTATGATTAAAATATAATTACATATTTCCACCTTCCCTTTTTTCACACCAACCTTTTCTATCCTTACCCTCATTTCCTCTCAAATTCTAGCCTCATTTTCTTTGTGGGTATGATTTTCTTGGCATTTCTAGGAGAAACAGTCTCACAGCATAAACTTGGGTCTTCTGGTCTTTTAGATTTTTTCTCCTCTTCCAGGATATTGCCTGAGCGTTAGATACAGGAGCTTTGCACTAGATGTACCCATCAGAACTGGCCGCCCCTGGATCAATTACGTTTTGTGTTTTGATCTGTTGTGGTTTTCCTGCACTGTCCTCTGTCTGTTGAAAAAAGAAAAGTCTTTGATAATAGTTAAGATTTACACTTATCTGTGGGTATAAAGGTAAGTATTGAGAATGCAGTGAGGGATTACCTTAATTTAAGGATTACCTTAACCCTGGCGGGGTTAGTAGATTCTCCTGTAAGATCTAAAAATATACTAGCCCTGGGGAGTTGGACAGACTTCCAGTACTAGGCACAATTTTGCCTCCTTTAAAGCTGACCGCATTACGGAAATATAGGTTACCACCAAAACATAAGTGCCACTGTCTCTCTGTTAGAGATATCTTGCCATGATGTACACTGGTGTGGTTCATAGGCTTTACAAGTGAGTAGGACTATGGGTGCTTCCCTTTCTTTGCAGTATACATAGCACTTTCTGGTTCTATGAAAACTATTCCTCAGGAAGGACGCTTTCAGATCAGATTCAGTACTTCTGAATCCTACATCCAAAGTAAATGGTGTCTTGAGCAATAAGAGTTCATTTTCAACCTCTAAGAGGCAACTAGGAATAGTCTATATTTTGGGGAGTCTCTTTGACTCTCCTGACCAAAATATCAAAAAGAAGTTTATCATATACCTAGCACTAGGGTTTTTCTTATAGTTGTTTTTATAGCAGGAACATCTTCAACCCAAATGGCCGGCACATACTTCATATAAACATTAAACACACACACACACACACACACACACACACACACACACACTTTTTGATTTTTAACTAGCCATGGTATTTCAGTTGAAATATTTCACTATTCAGGAAGAATTGGGTTGTAGAAGTTTTATGGTGCTGCTTGTATCACTTGAACTGATACACTAACTCTATATCTAAAGCACACTATTCAGGACTGCATAGTATATAATATTAATTATAAATCAAACACAGCTGATAGAAAGGACTATGATGAAAATACATCATAAGTCAACAGACAATATTCATCTCTTTAATAATAATAATACGAAAAAAGAAACAATATGGAGAATAAAATAGAATGTACGTGGAAAGAGAATAAACATACAACCTAATTAAATGACATAAAAGCCCAAAACATTTGCCTTTTTATCCATCCCATCTCCCAAGTTCTTCTATATTCTGTCCCTCTCCCTACCAACCTAATTTTAAGTTCTTCTCCAAAAACAAACAAAAACTGAATACAAGAACAACCCTTCCATGAAACCAAGGAAACAAAACAAAACCACACTCTGAAATACAAACAAACAACAACAACAAGTCCACCAAATTGTAACCAAATAAAGGCACCCAAAAATTTCAGAGTAATGTGTTGATTAACTACTCCTGAACATGAGGCCTGCCTTGGAGTGGTTTACATACACTGTGTGACTCTGTTGGAGAAAACTGGTTTTCCCTCCAAATATAAGTGACAGTTCATGGATAACCTTACTCTAGTGAGTAGGTTTCATCCATTCATTCATTTTTAAAATATGTCAAAATAAAATATAATAAAACAGAAAGTGGCACATCAAGGTTGGGTAAGACAAATCAATGAAAGAAAAAGGGCCCAAGAGAAGGCACAAGAATCAGTGAATCAGCATACTCTGGAACGTTCTAAAAGCACTAAATTGGAATCCATAATATAAATGCAGAGGAACTATTACAGATCCTTGCAGGATCTGTTCATGGAGTTTCCATTTTTGTGAGGGCTCATGAATATTGCTCATGTTGAGATAGAGGGCCTTGTTTACTTGGTGTCTTCCATTCTCTCTGGCTCTTAACACTCTTTCTACCTCCTCTCCTCTTCTGCAGGGTTCCCTGAGCTCTGACGGGAGGGATTTAGGGTTTATTGTTCTAAGATCTCTTACTCTCTGTGTAATGTCTAGCTATGGGTCTCTGTATTTACTTCCATATGCTGCAGGAAGAGGCTTCTTTGGCAACAGCTGAAAGACACTGGTAAACCAGATATCAATACAGGTGATTTTTTTTACCAACATGTTCTTTTCTTCTTTTATGCTAGTATTATTTGATTTTACCCTAAGACCCTGGGCTATTTAATCTGAGGTTATCAAGCAGTGTTGGGTATGGGTTCCACCTCTTGGAGTGTGGCTTAAGTCAAATCTGTCATTGTTTATTTACTTTCACAGGCTTTGTGCCACCAATGCCATGGCATATCTTGCAGGCAGCACAGGCCTATTGATCAAAGGGTTTGTGGCTGGCTTGGTTTTTGTCTTTCTTTTTAAAAATGATAGACAGCACATTTCTGTCACATCCAAAGATGCTGGAATGTACATAGGAGTGAAGACTCTATGTAGGCTCCACATTTCCATGTTTATTAAGTTGTGTGGGTGCAGAACCACTGCTTTGATGGTACACACTGGTAGGATATGTTGGAGAGGTGGAAACAGGAGGATCATGAGTTTGAGGCTAACCTAAGCTACAACTTCGTTGCTAAGGTAACAGTGAAACAGTTAAGAAGTTGTTCTGATCTTTTAGAGGAACTAAGATCAGGTTTCAGCACCCACATTAGGTAGTTATCACCCATTATATCCAAAAGAATTTATGTGTTTATTGAACGGGTTTTGTTAACTTCAGAGTATCACCTATTTTATCAATTTTTACTTAAACTATCTTGAAGACAGCAGTGTGAGACGTTAGGCCGCGGTTGTACCATTCTCTGGAAATTTCATGACCAATTAATTCCTATAGCATTCTACTACATGCTTCTTGATATTAGATTTGAAGATAGGAGAGGCTTTTGCAGGTCCTTAAAACTGCCATTAATTTTCATATTAAGTGAGACAAAATAAACATTTAAAAATATATTTTACTTTAAAAAATTACATATATCTATAACACTTCCAGAAAAAATTTAATGCTTAAAAATTATCAGAAGATTTTAGTTCTGAAAATGATAATCATTAATATAATCACCCAGAAATTATTGCAGTGTTTCTACAGAGGGTCAACGCTTTCGTTTGTAAGAAACTGTGGCTTTGACTTTTGCTTAATTAAGTATGTTAAAGACAAGAAAAAATTGACTAACTTCTGTCTGGTTATTTGACAATATGTACAGATCCAGAAATGCCATGGAGTTATCAAGATCTGAAGTTGACGGTTGTTTAAATACTAATTTTTATAAGACTGTCAGTGCATGCATTAGTTAGTGCCATATATGATATTTTTTATGGGTTTTCATTTGTGTGTATACCCTGAGTGCTGACAGATAACAAGAACATTTCAGAAGATTTCCATTACTTCCTAGAGGACGTAGGCTGTCTGTCCTAAAATATCTATGGGAGTGTGCCATTTGGCTCAGAAAGAAAAAATTGAGAACTGTGCCATTGCTCTGAACCTGACTTGTCTGAAGATTACATACAATCAAGTATCTTTAAGAGAGATTCTAAGACAGACTGTGAAGGCAAGCCATGAGTTAGATACAGTTATCCCTGATTTATTATTGATATACACTGCTCGTTTGGAATTAGGCAGAGCTGGAAAATAAGTGAGAGAGAAACGAAATTGAGAGTTTCTTTCATTGTTTTGAGCTTTTCAGTGCTGGAGATCACACTAGTGAGTGCCAGCTAAGTGCTTTCCCCTGAGCTACATTCTTTCTGTGAAAAAGGAACTTCCAAACGTCTAATATCAAAACTTTCTAAAATGAATGGCAACTTGTGTATTTTATTTGAGAAGTTGTTCATAATCATCTTTTCTTCATTGAAAGTATAAATTTAACACTCTGGGGAGATAACTTAGGTGATAAACTACTTGATGCCTACCAAATGTGAGGATCTACGTTTTGAATCTCAGAACCTTTGTAATAATCCGGGCACAGTACGGAATGCCTGTAATTTCAGAGCTGGGGTGGTGGAGAAAGTTTCCCTCTTGTTTGCTGGGAAGCTACTTTGACATGCTACTTTGACATGTTCCTGGTCCGATGACAGTCTCTCTCTCTCTCTCTTTCTCTCTCTCTCTCTCTCTCTCTCTCTCTCTCTCTCTCTCTAATGAAGAATGTTGGAGGAAGGTGCTCACTGCAGACCTCTGGCTTCTATACTCCTGTCCACACATGTACACATACATTGGTATACACATGTGCACACACATACATGAGCACAACCCATGCACAAACACACACTTAAACACCTATCAGTTATCTACTTTAAATAGACTGTCTATTTTCTATGTATCACTTCAGTATTCAAATTTATTCTATGTTGTGTACAGAACGCTAGAATGGACCAAGAGACCAGAAAAGACAAGGAGCAAATGTAGATTGTTCCCACAAAATATACACATTCTATTATAATAGTTTTACTGTTTCATAGGGAAAATAAGATCATCAAAGTAGCATAGTACAAGCTTGCTATTCCTAATCTTGACTATTCCCCAAAGACTAGGATAAGAGTGATTGGTCCCCATGATGAAAACAGGTGGAAGAACCTTCAGTAGTTGTATCAGTAGTAGAATAAAAGTAGGTAGTTGCTGCCTCAGTGTACAAAAAGTACTTAGAACATTGACCTTTATTTGCCTACTTGCTTCTAAATGCCTTGAGAGGAATGCACCACAGACCTCCTCGGTCATATGATCCCTATAGGGTGTGTTGTTTCACCACAGATACAAACAGTGGAGGCAATTGACCAATGGCTGAGATCATCAGCCTAAATAAACTTTCTCTCCATTAAACTTGAGCATTTCCAGAACTCTGGCTGAGTAATGTTAAACACACATCAAGGAAAACTGAATAAAGTCATCAGTCAGTTTTAGAGGGTTTTCCATGAGTCCAACTTAGTCTTTTCTTCACTGCTGTATACGCTTCTGGTTAGATGGTACCTCTTTATCCCCTTCTCCTTAGCAATTTATTGATCAATATTGACAGACTTTTGGTGATGCACTAGATGGGCCTTATGATTATAAGATGATACACAATTAAATGCATGCTGAGAGATAGAAAGTTCTTCATATGCAAATGATTTCTTATCATTTTAAGTCTTCCAGCATACACCATCTCTTTTAAGAAGTCTGTTGTTTGGATAAACCTGTTACCACCCAAACTCATACTCACATAACAATGTCAGATTTAATGTTTATTACTTTTCTCTTTATTTTTCTAAATTTTATTTTATTATGTATATTTATTTTCCAATATGATATATATATAGATAGATAGATATAGATATATATTGGTATGCCCAGACCCATGAAGTCCCCCCGAAACCTAATGGAAACCGAGTCCCGAATGTAAAAACAAAGAGCCGTTATTTTATGCAAGCTTGTACACTCGATCTCTTTGCATGTCCAACGTATTTATCTCCAACATAAACGGAGATCCCCGAGCTCAGTTGGAGTTGGGTTTTTATAGTAGTAAAGGTGGAGGTGAGGGGCTTCTGAGGTTCAAGACCCCTGATTGGCTCACATTTGTCTAGGACTGTCCTGGTGAGTGTGCTGGCAGGTGATCCTACCTACAATGCCTTTGGATAGTCTGTTCTATCATGGTGCTCTGGTAATCTCAGTTTGTGGTTCTTCCTGCAACCAGGTAATGTTTCAGGGTAAACTACTGAGACTCAGGACTCTATTAAACATATCCATGGCTGAGTCCTACAGCAGGTGATAATGGTTGGAAGTAAAAAAGTTCCTTTGGGTGGTTTGTTTCTATTTAGCTCTCATGACTGGCTTCTACATACATCATATATTATATAATACATATTATATAGACAAATAAAGCTGTACTGTCACATCAGAGTTACTTGAATATATGTGTATAATAGTTTTTTTAACAACCTAACATATATGTTACATATTCTGAGAGATCTGATCTTCCTCAAGACTGGGTTAAATGACAACCTTTGCTAAAATAATATTTTTAATCTGTCTTAATAAAACAGTTTATCTTATTTACAGAAGTGGGTCATTCACTTATCTGAACTGTATCACATTACAAGCGTGGGCTAGTCAGAAACTAGTTTTTGCTCATCAGAGCAAACAGCACACAGAAATTCTGATAAAGGTGTTTAATAAATAGTCACTGAATTAAAACAAATTCCCAATTGTGTGTGTGTGTGTGTGTGTGTATGTCATACAGACAGAAGATAGTGAATATTCAAATATTTATATATAATACATTACCTAATATCCACTGTACATAATTTCTAAAGGGACAATTCTCTACTTACAGAATTTAATTTACGTGGGTGTTTTATTTACTTATTGCTGTAGATGGACACCATAATCAAGGCATCTTCCAGAATAAAGCATTTAATTAGGACTTCTTTACAGTCTTAGAAGATTATGCCATGATCATCATAATGAGTAGCAAACAGGCATGGTACTGGTGAAGTAGTTGAAAGCTTTACATCCTGGTCTACAGGCAGCAGGCAGAGAAAGAGAGAGACACAGAGAGAGAGGGAGACAAAGAGAGAAAGACAGAGAGATAGAGAAAGAAACACACACACACACACAGAGAGAGAGAGAGAGAGAGACAGAGGTAGAGGGAGAGAGAGAGGGGGGGTAAAGAAAGAGAGAGAGAGAGAGAGAGAGAGAGAGAGAGAGAGAGAGAAACAAAGACAAAGAGACTGTACCTGCTGTTTCTCAAAATCTCCACCCAGAAACCTATCACCCAACAAGGCCACACCTACTCTAACAAAGCCCCATCTCCCAATCTTCTCAAACAGTTTTACTCCATGGTGACTTAACGTGCAAATACAGCAATATCAAGTATCCTCTTATTCAAACCATCACAGTAAGAATAGCACACTTGTGAAATTTAATACCATCAATCTGTGGTATTTTGAGATACTTTTAATATTTTTTCTTAAAAATTCAGGAAATAAAAATATTTGATTATTTTAGGCAAATACTTTAAACATAGTAGCTAATAGATTTTAAATAGATTGCCTTCCTATGATTTTTTTTTTTTTTTTTTTGCACACATTTCAGAAAGAAACAGTGATGCATGGACCAGGTACGAAAAAGCAGAACAGCTGGATGTTCCGGATCATCTGGACCTCCCAGGCAGACCAGAAGTGGCATAAAGAATACAAACAAAAGATGCAGATCTTTAAAAAACATTTTACAAATGCCTGAGAGCTCACACTTATAAGAATTTTCTGAAGGGAAAAAGTCAAAAATGTTGATTACAAGGAATTTTAGAATCACAAGGATGTTGAATTATTAATGAGCCAAACTGTTTTACTTTTTCATTTTCTGTTCTAACCCACGAAGTCTTTAGGTTAACTTCTTCTGCTTTCGGCATTCATAAATTTACCTTGAAATATCATCTCAGATATCACGCAATCAAATGAACAAGGTCGTTCAGACACTAAATTAAACTTCTGATACACACGCTCATTGTCACTTCAGCTCATTCTGATGGGGCTGTTCAAGCCCTTGCTTGAGTGCCATTTCCGCTGCTCTCTAATGGCTCCTCTGCTGCTTGTTCCACCGTGGATTTCAGAGCTCTGCAGGCTGAACGGAAGCTGTCTTCCCCAAAATGTTTGCCTTTCACACCATATTAGTTCTTTAAGATGCTGTGTCAAAGACTCATTTTAAAATAGTGTTGTAATTAGTGAAGCTCTTGGGTTGCACAATCAAAACCACACCCTGTACTGTTTTATTTCCTGGAGACAAAGCTCAGGCACGGATTATACTCAGGCAGACTTTGCCCTCTGCATATGTAAATTAGGATGGCAGAGCCAGGTTTCAATGTCTGTACAAACGGAAATCCACATCTGTGGATAAGATTTTTGAAGGAGCAATGATGCAGAAGTCACTATAAGGCTTATGTAGATAGAAATGGCCGCCTGCACAAAGTCCAGAAATGTCATTATTTTTCTCTTACAGATAAGGATAATGTGGAGTCATTCCCTAATTTTAAATGAGGCATTCATGGTGATTAATGATTATAAGTTTGAACAACTTTGATATAATTTCTTGCTTCTCTTCCCACATCTCTCTGGAAAAAGTTGTCAAAACAATGGAATAGGGAAAAATCAATACTTTCATAAGACACCATAAAAGAGAATGTAGTTATATAATTCATAACTTACTTTGAAATAAAAATTGTGATATGATTTTTGCAATCATGAGATGTCATTTTGAAAAGCATTCTCTTCAATTGAAGAAAATTTCAAACTGAGCATAAATGCTTCTTTTAGTAAAATATACACGTTCTCAAATTGAATAGAATTAATCACAAGATTTAGCACTAAATCAATTATATGAGCAAATGAATCACAGAAATTGTCAACAATGAAAGAGAATGCTTCTGTGCCTGTTCTTTTTTCACAAATTAACTTATAGGGCCTCTTCAAAAGCTGTCTTTATTACTA